>NW_026463875.1:0-1371 GCF_021730395.1 Mercenaria mercenaria
GATCTACGGATTGCGGGATGGTCAGTTCAATTCCCGTGATTATTTGATAACAGAAAAAAAGACATTGTGTCTGAAATCATACATCCTCCACTTCTTAATCATGTGAGGAAGTTGGCAATCCAGGAACAATGGTAATGTTATATAACTGAAATAATGTTGAAAACGGCGTTAAACCAAAAACAAACAAAAAGTACCCTTTGCGTTTTCCGCCAAGGAACTTGCACTGAATAGATTTTCAGCGACTTTTGTAACAATAAAATCTTAAAACATAGGGAATGCTGTAGCCTTACACAAGACAAATCACTAAGATAAGACCAGTAAGACTCAAAATGTCATAGAACAAATTGTTTTTTTATTTGACTCTTGAAGCAGAAGATGCAAATATGACATTTTAAGAAATTCCTGGAGGAACTGTAACTATTAATAGCAATATATATATATATATATATTTATACAACCTATACTTCGTATGTTGTAACGTTAAACCCAATAACAATAAATAAATGGAAATGTAACAAGTAACACAAAAAGTGGAAGCAGTTTCATGAAGAAAAATACACACTTTCTGGCAGAATATAAATAGAGAGTGGAAATGTTAATAGCATCCAATGCTTCAAAATAATACGGGGTGCACCGAGCTTGCTTCCAAACCTACTTTGCATTATGAAAAAATATGAATACCGACTTTTATTATGTTCAATAAATATTTGTGTAAAATAGCTTTAAATATTTCTAGTTAAGAATGCACCTCGATAAACATATTTTCCATCATTGTTTTATTAAACATCTGTAACATGATGCTAAAAACAGATTTGTAAAAAGAACATATTTAATATGAGCTAGAAGGAAACTTTTGGTCAGCTAAATCTTGTTTTAGTAACATTTAAACAGTTTAAACTTGAATACAAGTCGATGGCTTGTATTCAAGTCGGTGGCTTTGCTGATTTTCTAACAAAATATTTGTGAACTGACCAAGCTGAGCAGACCTGAAAGACAGAAAAGTGTAATTATTTTCCAGCATGTATACAAAACAAGTGGACCATGATGGCCCTATATCGCTCACCTTAGTTTAGTTGTTGCTGGTGGTTTGGGGGAGAGGGTAAAGGTGGGGTGAGACATTGGGGAATGATATGATATGACAATATTAAACATGAAGATTTTATACAAGTTTCCACTACATAAATAAGGGGTAAAGTGACCACATCTAGTGGCAATACTTTTTGATGAAACAAAGTAATTTGTACAATCTTCTTAAAGGGTCACCCAAGAATCATTTATTATTTTAAAATTGGACCTGCTGTTTCTGACAAGAATGTTTTATGTTTCCGATATATACATATATGGAAAAAATGGCCATACCTCCTGGCAGCC
>NW_026463876.1:0-22601 GCF_021730395.1 Mercenaria mercenaria
GCTCAACGGTGCCTTTTGGGTATACATGCGACAGGAAAAAACCATTTTGGCGGCGTCCGAAAATTTGTTCATTTTTAGAACTCTTCTAAAACGTTTTACATTCAAAGTAAATACTTTTTAATAAATATTTTTAAATTTCCGAAGTTTGTTTCCCTCCTTATTGTTTTTTTTGGATTTTAATTTTTTACATGATTTAAAATAAAACCTTTTTACAAAAATTAAATTTCATTTTATTTTGTACGTTTCGTATGGGGGGTACAAACTCGTAGTATTCCCGGAGCATCTCGGGTTTCCCATCCGAAGGAACCCTTTAATGCCCCCCGGGCCCGCATAATTTCCTGATGAGGCTATCGTATAGAAAGATTCCCGTTGAAACCATGGCTAATACCAAAAAATAGTCCCCGCTGCCCCCGCTGAGCGTTCAGCTTTTTTTTGTAGCAGCGTGCTATAAAAAAATGCCTTTATGGGCACGAGCTGCATGGCATCATCTGGGGGCGAGCGAGGGGCCCTCATTCTGAAAACCCTTCCTCGACAGAAACCTAGAAACTTGAAATATACTCCTTTTTTATTACCAGATTTCCAATTCCCCCGGGGACTTTTGGGGCCTGTTGGCTCTTCAGGACCCGTACTTTCTCATCGGGGCTCCTGCGGCTGCGCCCCGACTAAGAAATTCTACAAGGTATAGGCAACTCGGGACCCCCGGTTAAAACATTTCACGATTTCCCCAGTCCCGAAAGTTAAAAAAAAATCCCTAGGGCGCTTTAAATCACCCATGTCCGTTAAAAACCGCCTAAAAGTTTGCAAAAAACGATAAAAAACCCCATAAGGGGCTCTAGCGTTTTGGACAAGGGTATTAAACGATTTAACCTCGTGGCCCCCTACAAAATAAGTCTAAAATTATGGGAGTACGGGAAATTTACAGGTTTTTCATGAATATGAAATCGAAATTTATTTTTTTGTTTTTAATTTTTTGAAATATATTTGTGTGAAACGTTTTGTAAATAAGGATTGCATTTCGGCTTGACTATGACCGGGAAGAATTCCCAATAAAGGGTTTATAGAAATGTCCCTGTTGAAAAGGGGCTGCTCTTTTCCCAAATATTTTTTAAGATGGATTATTGACTAGAATCAAAAAAAGTAATAAAGTAAACATATATTTTGATCTTTTTTTAAAAAATGACCCTATTCTGCAAAAAAACTGGAAAAGCACTAAACGACAAAAAAATTTTCGTGTTATCGCAAATGGCGCCAGCACATAGAGAACATCACGCAAATGCTTTTTGTGTCCTCGCTTGTCCTTGTGTCCGACAGGTAAAGGGTCTATAACTCAAAAACCTTTCTTCAGTTCAAAAGGCCTGTTGTGAAAACCCTCCAGTGCATCCGGCAGGTGGCAGGTTCTAAAATTTAGTTAAAATCTTTTACGTAAACATTCCCTTAAAAACTGGTTTATGGAGCTTTTGGCTTGTTATTAAAAATAACTGGGACAGAGAAATATTGCGCAAATTTAAACAGGGCTACTTTCCCACAAACGGGACATACGGGCCTTATGTATCTGTGGGGTTAACGGGTATTGATCATCTTTATGTATTTTTTGGTTTTGAGGAAATGCGATTTCCGCAAAAAAACCCTCTAATGTTTTCTGTTTTCATAATTTAAAATTTTCCATGTAAATTTTTTTAAAAATTGGGTTCAGAAAAGGAAGTTTGATATTTAAAAAAAACTCAGAATTTATTTTTTTATCCCAAAACCCACTAAAGGGGCCCAAATTGTCAATTTAAATCCGCCCCAAAAGAGTCAGATACCCCCGGCTAATCATGTTTCCCGGGGAAAAAATGTATAGCACACGAATAACCTTAGTCCCATAAAAATTCAATTTTGCGGGCTTCCCCTAAAAATAGACGGGACTAGAAGCCGGGCGCAACCACCTTTCGACATTGACGAATCTTGTCAAACGTTTTCATTGTTAAAATTTTGCTGGGATCGAGGGGAAAAAAATTTATTTGTTAGATTTTTTTTTGATTTTTTGCTTTAACGATTTTTATTTGGTAAATTTTTTTTTCATTCTGGGAAAAATTTCTGAAACATTTATTTTCAGTGGTTTTGGCTTTTTTGGGTTTGTCGGGACTATTTATTAAATTTTCGATTTTTGTAAATTATTTTTCGAAAGAGGAGCTAAAATTTTTTCGTTTTTAAAGATGAAAAATTTGTACAAAAATTGGGTTTTGAAACATATAATGGTAAAGTACTCATGGCAAGTCTGTCCCATGTATGTAATTTTATTGTAATTTGAAATTGTGTGCCAGACAAGAAATATACATAAAAGCCCCGTTTTGTTATAGGGCATTGTTTTTATATTGATCCCAAACTTAGTATAATTTGTTTTGTTTGTTTTTTGTTAATTGTATTTTAAAAATGCTGCAGTTATCTTTTCCGTACCTAAAATGTTTCTCATAAACTTTTATATTTTTTTCATACTTAAATTTTAGACTTTTAAGAATTTAATTTTGAAATAAGGGAAAGAAATCAGTACGTTTTTTAATCACGGAGTATGACTTAGTAGCACATATTTTTGTTAAGTAGCTATTATTTAGGGGACCTAGGAGGTATGGTTTTCCCCAAAGGAGAAATTTTTGCCTGACTTATTTTTTTGATATGGTGTTTACCAAGTTTATATTTTAGCTTTTTCCGTCAGAGATTTTACCGGGTGATGATGTCAAAACCCCGGAAGTACAATTCCCGGGGTTTCTTTTGTCTTACTCCCTGGATGTTTTTTTCCCCAGCGGGGGACTTTCGCCCCATGGTTGTGCCGTAAACGAAAAGCATGATTTTTTTTTATCCTTAAAGTCACTCGGGGATGAAATACCCTACATGGGGGCCCAAAAACGGAGTCAACGTTTAACGGTTTTAAAGGGACTTGCTTAAAGATATTTTAAAATTTTTTTTGGTGCTAATTAAAGTTCAAAATTAATAAAACATCGTGCCACGTCACTTACAAAAAATCTTCATAAAAACTTGTTTTGGGATTGAACTCTGTTTTTTTTTCTTTCTTAATCATTTTTTTTTCTTTTATCTTACTCTTTGTTAAACTTTTTATGTAAAAAAATTTGTAAAATTGTAAGGGTGTTGATTTGTTCGATGTTTTATTACCCCCGGCGTCCACCCTTGTCACAAAGGGTGTCGAAGTGGGTTTGGTCGACCAGACCAGAGCTATTCAAAACATCATTAACACTCATTTTAAACCCCAGAAAAAATTGAAATGATTCCTCTTTTTTTGTTCTATTTTACACATAAAAAATGTTTAATTAAATTTACAGGGACGTTTTCCTCAGAAAAGACAGACGATCCTATTTCAGCAAACCCGCTTTAGTGGTCACAAACGATAAGGGACATTGCATCGACATTTGGATTCTGGGGTGAGTTCTTTCCCTTTTATTTTTCTTTTGGGTTTTTTTTGTGTCACTCTATGTTAGCCTATATACCTTGCTGAGAGTGCCGCCTTTTACAGGGAGCACCCACCACTTGATTTGTGCGTTTCGCCCTATTTCTCCAGTGATTTTTATTATAGTGCACTGAACATACTAGTACAGTATTTTTAATTTGTGTGTTTGCAAGCTTTTTACTTTATACTTTTACCACTTTAAGTTTTAGTGCTACACAGTTGTTTATCCCTAAACTTTATTTGGAAAAGCATTTTGGTTTTTTATTTTTTTTTTATTGTTCACAAAATTTTAAACACCATTTTACATGATTGTTTTTTGATAAGGGGCTGGGTATTTTTACAGCCTATTTTCCTTTTCATTGTTGTTTTTTGGGCCTATGCAACTTGATTGACACATGTAAGTTGCCAACTAGTGTATTATTTTTTTTATTGGGACGTTTTTTTGTAGTTAACGTAGAGTATAGTTTTTTTTTTGGTTTCAGTGGTAACTTTTGGGGCCTTAGTGTAAATAGGTGTCAGATTCCCTCACGATTGTTTAACAGGGGCCTCAGGTTTTTATAGTAGTGTTGTAGTATGTTGTAGTTTTTAACATAGTGTAATCTTTTAAAACAGGACTAGTTAGTAGAGTTAACGAGGTGGACAGGTTTTAATTTATGAAGGAAAAGGGGTTTTAAACTTTTTTAAAGGGCAGAGCAGGCTGGGGGAAACGGAGGAAAGACTTAGTAGTTTTAGAGGCAGAGAAAAAAAAGGGTTAAAAGCAGAAAGAAAGGGTAGAAGCAAGAGAGAAAAAAAAAAAAGATAGGTTAGAAGCAGAGGTTAAGATAGAGCAGAAAAGGATGTTTAGAAGCGATAGGGAAAGATTAGGTTAAGGCTATTTTGCAAAAGGGAAAAGATAGAAATGAACGAAAAAGTTTTTTTAGAAGTGAAAGAAAGATTGAGTTAGAGGTTTTGGGTTGCAGAAAAAAAGATAGAGTATGAGTAAGTTGGAATTTAGATCAGTTAGAATAGGAGGGGGTAAGTTGGGAACGGGATAAGTTAGAAAGGGAAAAAATGGAAGGGGGTTAATGTTACTAGGAAGTTTAAAAAAAGAAAAGGGAGGAACAAAAGTAGAAAATTAGAACGGCAAAATTTAAGAGAGACTTAAAAATGTTTAGAAAGGGAAAAAGGTAAAGGTTAAAGGTCCCCTTTGATAAAAAAAGGGTTCCCATGGATGCGTATTTGAATTTAAAAAACGTACGCTGTTGCGGGTTTGGGACAAAGAGAAGGTCCAAACTTCCGCCCTTCTAAAGGGACGGAAAGAGAGGTTTTGATAGACTTCCTTTAGAAGACGGAAACTATGAAAATGAAACCCGTTTTGCTACTCAGTTCGAATCACTGATGATGGCATAAAAAAATTTTAGAACTGAAAGGCCTCGTGAAATAGCCCCTTTGTGATGTTTTTTACCCAGAAAAGAGATATTTGACGGTTGGTTTTAGATTGATAGGTGAAAAAAAAGTTACGAAGGATTTTTTAATTTAACTTGGGAAAAATCCTTAGATGTAGAAAAGGAACTATCCAAATTTGGTAGTAAAGGGGTTTAAAGCGGGATTCAGAAGATAGATTTTTGCAAGACTCGGGAGACCCCAATAGTCGGATCAACCAATATGACCGAAGCCAAAAAACCGTATTAAATCCCTCAGAGAAGTATCCGTAGTCGAGTAGGCACTAGAAATTTAAGGGGGTAAGAAAGTTGAAAATAGAGGTAAGGTTATCCCCCTTTGGGGTGTACTGAAGTGTACTAATTGGGGTCGATAGGGGATACCAATTCTGTAGGATGAAAAACGGTAATGTGCTAAAGCGCAGCAGAATAAGGTAAGCAGGGGGCAGGAAAGTAGTTAAAGGGGAGAATGAAAAAGGGAAGAACAGAAATGAGGGAAGACGTGACCGATCTAGGGGTAGAGGGAGGGAAAAAAAATAGAGATAGAGATGGGGTAAGTCAAGTGGTCAGAGGTGGAAATAGTATTCAAATCTGATGTTTAGGGGTTAGGATGCTTTGTTAAATCATGTCCCAAAAAACCCGGGACTTTTAATGGTAGGGGTTAAACGCTTGCGAGATACGGTTTCATGTGGATAGTGAAACGGGGCTTTGAGAAACAAATCGTTTTTTGAAAAAACCCGTAAGTAAGAATAGATGGGGGTAAAAGGTTAGATGAGCTAGAAAATATGATTGTCCGTATTTCAAAGGTACAGTAGAGGGGTTGGGGTTTTGATTAAACCTCCCCAAGTGTTATAATTGGAAAATAAGGGCTGTAAACCTCGTTTGGGGAGTAAAAAGCCAGTAAAAACTAGGGGGGCCAAGCCCAAAATTAAGAAGCAGTAAAACTTAAAATTTCCCCTCAGATTTTTGATAATCTAGAAGAAATTCTTAGAAAAGAACCCAAAAAATACTACTTTAATTTGTGTAGAAAGGGTAGGGTCGATTTGCAGTGTAAGGTAAAGTTCAGTTAGGGTTTAGATTGGAAAAATTGTTAAATAAAGAGTATACCGCCCCGAATTTTGACAAAAAATAGACAGTTGATTGTACCTAAATTCTTAGGAAAATGTGATGAAAGTTGCAAATGATTCGTTTCTGTCGGTCATTTGGTTTTAAGGAAACTATGAAGGGTTTTAAGGGGGTTTTTATGGCAAGTAATGGCAGATGTTTGGGGTACGCATCGTTTTTATTTTTCAACGATATAGCTAGGGTAGATAAGTAAAATTTCCTTTTGAAAATGCTTGATTGATATCCCTTTTAAAGAGTTCTGTCGCATGTTGGTCCCCATCGAACCTATGACTGATAGGAAAAACGATAATTTTGATACGGGAGATTATGAAGATATCCGGAAGCCATAGCACTACCTAGTATTGAAAACTGGGGAGAGAAGGCAAATTTTGATATGTATGTAGATTAGGAGGTTTTAGTGAAAATGCTTATGACTGTGGATCGCGTTTACGTCAGACCTTTGGCAGAAGTTAGTAGATTAAGGTCGGAGCAGCTATTGTAAGGAGGATCAAGAGATTTGACGATTGATCCAATGAAGGTGTGAGTTTTTGAAAGAGTAAAAAGATATAATTTGATGTCCTTAAAGCGGGTACAGAACACAAAGATGTAGAGATAAATCCGATTCCTAGATGTAAAAAGGAAGTAGTAGATTTGTTAGAAAATTTTTTCAAGATGACAAATTTTTTGGGGAATACTAACTTTTTGAAAAATGATACCAGTTTCAAAAAACGTCCGAGAAGAGTAAAAGGGATCTTCCCTTTTTTTTTCGCAGCCAGTAGTGAAAGAGGAAGTGATAAAATTTGGAGTTGGGAGTAAAAAGAACCCTCAAATGCCCCTTTTTTCCCAAAGGAAAAAAAAATAAAAAATAAGGTTCTGTAAGATTTTCGCCAGGTCAACAAACCCACGGTTTTCGATGTGAACCCTTTCCAAAACAGGGGGAGAGTTTCAAAGCTTCTAAAGGGTAGATATTTTCTAAAAAGATTGAGCAAAGGTTACTGGCGGTTCCTTGTCTAAAGGCTAAACCCCCGATGCTTTTGAACCCGAAAGGTTTGTTTCAATTCCGTAAAATGCCCTTTGATGTTAAGCCCTGCCAACGTTTTGTAGCTGATGCGTAAGGTTTGAAGGACTTTGGGCACTCAATACTTTATTGATGATATCCTGGTGGTTCAAACACATGGCCCGAACATTTGTAGCACTTTTTGAGTTGTTTAACCCGATAAAAAGAGGCTAAGTTAAAAGCAAACCGATTAAGTGTTTTTTAGTTTTTAAAATTAAAGTTTAGGGCAAGATGGGGAATTTCCCCGCCTTGAACCATTCAAAAAGGGACAGGGCCATACAAATGCCGAGAGACCGAAAACCAAAAAGGCAATACGTTATTCTAGGTGTGTCGGATTTTACAAAAGTGTATCCCAAATTTTGCCACCCTTGCGTTCCAGTCACGATTTACAAAAGGGTCACAAAAACTTTAGATGGGGTGAATTCAAGAAAAAGGGTTTCGGACTTTGAAGGCTAGCTTTAAAGGGTCCGCCCATTTTGAAGTTGCCCGATTTAGATCAGACTTTTTTTTTAGAGTATGTGCTTCGATGTAGGTTTTGGTCAGTATTGCTTCAGGAAAGTGATGGAAAAAATTACCTCTAGCGTAAGGGAGCAAAAAGTCTCAGTGTAGAGAAGGAGTGTAAAAAACTTTGTATTAGGACAGATCATCAGCCGCTCCTTTTTTAAAAAGGGAACTTAGCAACTCCAGGCTATGAGTGGGGTTGCATTCAGCCCTATGGATCATATTAGGCAATTCTGGGAGAGAAAAGTAGGTGCAGTATTTGGGGAGTGTAGACGGGCTATTATTAGTAAAAATAGTGAAATGTGTTTTTTTTGTTTTTTCTCTTTCAGTATGTATTTTGTTTTCATTTAAGAAAATTATAATTTTTTTTTTAAGGGGACGGTGCCACAAAAAGACATACGGGCCCTTTTTTTATCTGTAGTGTAAATGCAGGATTGCATCTCTTTTGTAAATTTTTTTTATTAGGTAAAAGTCAGATTTTACGCATAAAAAACCTCTAATGTTTTTTCTGTTTTCATAACTTAAATTTCCATGTAAAATTTTTTAAATTCGGGTTTATTAAAAAGGAAGTTGATATTTTAAAACTTCAGTACTTTGTTTTTTTCCCAAAAAACCCCTATAACGGGCCCCAAATTCTCCGGCCAAGTAGTCGATTTCCCGGAAAATCTGATTCCCCTGGAAATTTAAAAAGTCATAGACACGAATAAACCGTGAGTCCCATGAAATTAGTATTTGGCGGGGCATTTCCCCACAAAAAGCGACTAATAGGGCCCAGCGCACCCACCCTTTTTACTTAGACGAATCTTGTCAAAAAGATTTTCTTTTTAGAAATTTATGCTCGTCGAGGTAAGAAAATTTTTTTGTTAGATTTTGTATGTTGGGATTTCATTTTATTTTGGAAATTTTTTTTCATTCTCAGAATTTTTGTAACATTTACTTTTTACATGTGATTTTTGGTAGTTTCGGTATGTCGGAAATTATTAAATTTTTTTGATTTTTAAATTATTTCGAAAGAGGAGTCTAAAATTTTGTTTTTAAAGATGAAATTTTTACTGAAAAATTTATTACCCTGATAAGGTAAAAGTACTCTTTTCAAAAACATATGTCAAAAATTTCGTTTTTATGGGAAAGCCTTACTGCGATGTTCTGTATAAATCTATTGGCAAGTCTAGACCATGTATTAAAAAATTTTTTGTAATTTGAAATTGTGTGCCAGACATAGAATACTACAATGCCGTTTTGTTTTTATGGATTAGAATTTTATTGAGCCCAAATTGGTATACGTTGATTTGCATTGAATTTTTTTAAATTTTTAGTTGTAAAAAATAGCCCGCAGTTATCTTTCCGTACATATTTTTTCACATAAACTTTTTTATTCTTTTTTAACTTTAATTTAGACTTTAAATAATTTTAATTTTTTTAATAATGGAAATAAAACAGTGCGTATTTTTAAACGGGAGATAACTTTGTAGCACTTATTTTGTTTAAGAGCACGTATTTTTTTTGGGGCCTACGGAGGTTGGGGTACCCAAAAGGGGCATTTTTTTTGCCCTGTTACTTTTTTTGCTATGGTGTTACCATTGTTATATATTTTAGCTTTTCCCCAGGCGATTTTTACCTGGTGGATGTCCAACCGGAGGTTTTTTGCTTCCCGCCCGGGTTTTGATTTTCCAGGCCCGAGCTTTTTTCCCCTGGTTGTGCGTAAAACCCAAAGACGATATTTTTTTTATCCTCTGAATCGCTCAGGGATGCAATCACCTACTATCATAGGGAGCCAAAACGGAGTCAACGTATTCACGGTTTAAAGGGACTTGACTTGAAGATATGTTATATTTTTTGGTGCTACTTAAAGTTCTAAATTAACTGAAACATCTGTGCCACGTCACGTTACAACAAATCTGTCAGTGATAGAACTTTGTATCTGGAGATACTGAACTCTGATTTTTTTCTTTCTTATAATCAGTTTTTTTTCTGTTAATCATCTATTCATTGTTAATAATCAATTGATGTAAATAAATTTGTAAATATTGTAAAGGGTGTTGATTTGTTCTGATAGTTATTGTCGCCAGTACGTCCATCCTTGTCACATAACAGAATAACAAGAGTGTTGCATAGATACTATAGATACTCCCAAATAACCAAGTGGAAAATTTACTGTATTTATTAAAGGTTTACCTGATAGTCCAAATTTGTGTCACTATTTATGTTTAGTGTAGTTCATGGTCATAGTGAGCTCAGCTATCTCCGTAAACTCTGTAATGTACTTGCGGAATGATTTCCAATCCTTGATTAAACTAGTAGTAATAAATACAAGTGTTGTGTTTGGTTTTGTATCATATTTGCTAGTTTCAGAAATACAGTATTAGTTTAAAATTGTAAAGGATTATTCGAAACATTTTGTAAAGTTTCATAATCTTGTCAAGAAGTGATGTATTTCTTATGTTAGCAAACTGCGGAAGAATGATAGTTCTGGTTATTTTATTGAAATTTCAAATGGTTAAGAGGACATTGCGAGAAAACATGCACAGTATGCAATAACAAGTGACCGAATATTGCAGTGGCAATACAAAAGTCCCCTATCGAATTAAAACATTTTTTCAACCTTCAAAGGCGACATTTACGTTTGACTGACAACTATGTGCACGACACGATAGTCAAACCATGGGAAACATTTCTGTGAACTACTAAATATCCTTCATCATTCAATTAAAAAAATCTGTAAAAGGATCCTTTGGAAGCAAAGAATGCAACCAAGAAGAATAAAAGCAGACTCGGTTTGATTGAGTCTGTTCATGAGAGGTAATGAAATGTGCAACAGCTCTCACGTCCCCTAGTACCGGCTTAAGCGGAACTCTATTAAACATTTGTTGAATGGACTTAATGATCCCAAAAAACCAAAAGTAATGGAGCAGGACAAATTTTTACTTGACCTTCAATAGTGACCTTGATCTTTGACTTAGAACCATGGGTCATGTGTTTGACACATAGTCTAATCATGGGGAATATTCTGTATAGTACTAAAAATCTTCCAATGCCATTAAAAGAAACGGAGCAGAAACAAACTTTTACTTGAACTTGCACAGTGACCTTAGTCTTAGGTTTTCTCATATTTCTTCATATTTTCCCATAATTTGACACATATATATTGGTAGCTCAGATCAATTTCTTTTCATTAATAGCTTTCTCAACAAATATGTGAAAGAATAGATTAGATTAGATTAGATTTCTATCTAAAATTTTTGAAGGCAATTTCATTTGCTGTCAGTATAAACCGCTAATAAAAATGTTGATTTTTATTATAATAATACTTTTTCGACTTAGATATACAAAGCTATAAATAGTCCTACTGATTGTGATTGTAAACACTTTTTTTGTAATTCGTAAGCTGGTCATGTCATCTTCGGGAATTTTAAAGGTAGTCAATCACATTTAAGTAACTTTTCATGACATTCTTCGAATTCGATGGTATTAAAGAAAATTCAATTCCAGATACACCACCATGGACCCTTCATACTCCTACAGTTCTTTTCGATTTGAAAACAGCCTTTAGAAAGTCTGAAACAAACCCTGAAATATTCAAGTCCAAATATAATGAAATCAAATCAACTTACAAGGACTAATTTGCAATTTACACAGACGGTTCAAAAGATGAATCAAGGGTTGGCTGTGCTACTGTCCGCCTCCTTAATAAATCAAAATTACGTTTGCCAAATAATGCAACAATATTTTCACTTTCAGCCGAGGCCAAAGCTATAGATTTATCTGTAAATTTTAAATAAAAAAAATAAATGAAGAAAAATTATTATCTTTTCCGACTCGCTTTCTGTTTAACAGTCAATTCATAACCGAAAAATGGAAAATCCATTCATTTAAAATGTTCTTCTCAGGTTTCATAAACTATCTTTAAAAAAGTCTATCATATTTTGTTGGATTTCCAGTCATGTTGGTATTCATGGAAACGAAGATCCTGATATTGCAGCAAAGAAGTCCCTTTTATTGTCACGATCTAAATTGAAATTACCACATACCGATTTTAGGCCTAATATAAACAAAATCATTTTATCTAAATGGCAATCGTCATGGAACGATGCTTCATTCAATAAACTTCATGATATCAAACTCTAGGGGAATGGCACCAAGGGAACAGATCTGTTCGCAGGGAGGAAGTTGTTCTTTCTCGCTGTCGAATAGGTCATACCCGTTTGACTCATTCTTATCTTTTGCATAAAGAACATCCCGAATGTGTACAATGTCAAACACTGCTAACTATTAAATATATTTTAATTGACTGTGTGGACTTTGCTACACAACGCAGTGCATATTATGGCGTTCAATCTTTGAAAGAGTTATTTGAACACGTTTCAGTCTAACATTCATATTTTTATTTACATCTTGCAATAATATTTGCAATAATGTTTGCAGCTGATATTTTAACACACACGTATATACATTTTTACATAACTGATTTTAGATATGCTTTACATTTTTACATGAATGTTTTTAGATATGTTTTACATTATTCATAGTGTTCTTTACATTTTACGTGGATGTTTTTAGGTATGCTTTATATTTTGACATTAACGTTTATGCTTTACAGTTGGCGTTTGCAATATGTCTTCTTCTCGGCGATATATGACCATTCTGTGTCGATTGCCGTAAAACCCAACTCACTCACTCACTCACTCACTCACTCATTTTCAGTATATTTTGATAGAAATTCATTCAATGAATAAAAAGACCTTTTACATGAGTTTCTTCCATATTTAAAATTAAGTTTTATTATTTAAATTTGTTATTACCACTCTTCCATATGAAAATATTTAAAAGTGGACTATTTCTATTAATGCCAATACAACTTCTAGTTTTACATTTGCATCTGATAGATATGAGGAATTTTTGGTAATCTGAACCAAAAGGGAAGTTTTAAAACAAAACCATTTGTAGCTTCTCAATTTATTTACGTTTAATCTATCCTAGTTGCGCAACCAAAATATGTAAAGATGGGTAACAATATTTTTCAAACTTGTATTTCTTATGACAATGCGTAATTATATCATTACTACATATTTTCTTTAAAATGGTTCTTTCTTTTATACAAAAAAAGGTTAAATGGTTCTCTTTTACGCATGAGTGATTTGACTTCCGGTTAATGTTTCATTAATGTATTGCTTTATAGCACTTATCGAAACCTTTGGTTAGATATCCTACATGCCTAGCTTTAGTTCAATTATGAAGGAGTTAGCAGGGTTTCAACGCTTGAGTGATTTTGGCTCATAATTCTTTCCCCTTAGAAATACGACCATCAAAGAGTATACATTTTCTGAATCAATCTTCTTGACGAGACCTTTCAAACGATACCTCACTTATACAGGTTCGAGTATAGGAACGTGCAGAAAATATTAATCTTACGCGTGCTCGATTTCATTTCCAGTTTGAGTGTACCAACTTATAGTACTCGTCGATATAGTACTGCGTTGTGGTTTCAAGATTCGACCTTACCTATACACTCAACAAAATTCCTAATCGGTCAGTTTATATTTGTATTACTATTTTGTCAATAATGCAGGTATTTACACGAAATTTCACATGCCGACATTTGAATAGGTACTGCAGCTAATTATTAATTTATTTTTGGTGTCTCTTGGCCAAAGTAACCGCATTAGGCGTTTTGTCTAATATTGAATATTTTGCACGTGCAGTGCATGTGCACCAATATGCACGTGTTCGTTTACAATTTTGGCATTACTGACGAAAGTCCAACTAGAAAAACACATAATATGGTGAAATTGACACAAGAGCAATGAGATCGAGCTGTCGGAATGTTGCTAGCTGGGACACATTAGTGCACATGTCATGCACGTGCAAAATATGCTAAATTGGCCAAAACGCCTAAAGCGGTTACTTTGACGGTGACTCGGTCAAAAATAAATCAATAATTAGCTGCAGTACCTATTTAAATGTCGGTTTGTGGAAGGGCTTGGTTCACTAATGTACGTAAATGGCACCGAATTTAGCCGTATTATACATTACTTATTCTACATTGATACATATGCTGTTCGTAACAAGTAAACACAATGCTTCATATATAAGTAATAAACTTTGAAAAATAATGTGTTGTTGTGTTTATATATTACTCCAAACATGCCCCACTTTCCAAAAAAATGTGAATTTTCCATGAAATTTGAGACTTTATTTACGATTTCCTTTACCAGTCTTAATATTTTAACCACTACTTCGTACATTAAAAACCAACAAAAAGTGCAAAAATCATCGCTGGTGAGCAATTCCGCCATATTCAAAAACGAAAAAAAAACGTCCGTCTCAGAGACACATTTTTATCCGAAATTACACAAGCCTCGATTTCGGTAAAATGATATTGAAGTTGACGTCACTTAATTAGATATTTGTTTTCATTAATTTGTTTTTCAAGCAACAGCCATTTATGAGCTAGTGTTAAAATCAATAATATCGGACGAAGATTTTTAAGTTTAAACGTTTCAACATTTAGTGAAATAGATCACAAACCTAATGAGTGAATTAGCGAATTCTTTCCCTTTGAAATCAACACGCCATTATCGGTGGATACATGTCTGAAACTGGGTCAGAAAATACATGCAGTTATTGCTCTGAATATACACGGATATTTAAAGTGCATGGCGGATTTAATAATTGTTATGGTAAGTGTTAATTTTCATTATAAATTTATTCGTAATTGGAGGCAAAACAAAATGGACAGATTGCTTCGTTTGTTGACTTATCGAAGATACAACTTTGCAGCGAAAAATAGCGGCGTTGACATTTCGATTCGACTGTCTGCTGTCAAATACTTTTAATATTTTTCCTGTGTATTTGTAAGTTTTCATGATGGCAGAATATACTTGTAGCCAAGACAGTCGGGCATCTACTATGTTAAGTAGGCCTACATTCTGTATGAAACTTTCTATCTAGAAATTGTAAAGAGGTAAATGAACTGATGAACAGGAATGGGCTATTCCAGAAAATATCCACCCCCACTGTGGAAGCAGTTTTTTCGGAGAAAATTACCCCCCACCCCCCTCCTGGAGACATTTTACCCCCCTCTCCTTACACACCCCGGTTACCTGAAAATACCCCCCTCCCCTTCCTCCCAATAGGATCCCTCCAAATACCCGCCCCCTCCACTCCCCTCCTCTCAGGTTGTACCAAAAAAACTGCTTCCACAGGGAGGGGGTGGATATTTTCTGGAATAGCCCAATATTACAAGATATTGTACATTGTTTAAACTGTCACAGATGTGAACAATTTAATAATTACATGGTCATTATGCACAGTGGGATCTATGAAAATTGAAAATTATAGTACAATAACACAGGAAAAGCGGTGTTTTAAATTGTCACTTTTTGTTGTAATTATAGCAACTAAAATAGACCTCCTGAAAATTTCTTAAAAATTCTACATGCAAATTAGAATAAAAACTACTTTCTTCTTTCTCACTACTGCCATTACTGGTAGACAGCATGCTGGTAGGCTACTAAATAAATGAGAAATTGTTTTTTTTATATTTTTCAGGATAACCTCCAGCAGTAAGAAATATAAAGGCTCACTGCAGTTTTGAGTGCTCAACAAATATTGACCCCATACTATGCTCAGCAATTAGGGCCTTGTATTTCATGTGAATCCTCATGCAGGTATAAGATTTTGAAGTTAGTGTTTACATTCATATCAGTGTCAGTATCCTCAAATGCACTTTTTCAATATCAGTTTAACTATGAAATTCCATATATCTACTATATTAAATTCCATAGTCTTCAAACAAATCATGACTCTATGAATAAAAGCTTCAGGCCTGCAGTGCACATTTTACATTGGAATTATAGTGACACCTTTGCAGAAATTTTGTCAAGTAAAATTATCTAAAGGAAGTTATGTTTTGTTAAGACTTGATATTACTAATTTCTATTTTTTTCACTGAACTTTCTATAAATCCCTGAAATTGGGTTGAAAATACTGCATTGCTTTATAATAAAGATGCTATATCATAAGCACTGTGAATTGGAATTCAATTAAATTTTGATAAATACAAGTTAATGTTAAGCAATATTTATAAGAAAGGATGAACTGTTTGGTCAGTGTTGATTCACTCCATTTTTGATGAGAATTTAATACATTTCTTATAACTGTTCTTGTTTTTGTATGAAACGTACAGTACTGCTGTTGGAAGAGGAGCAAACAGTGTGGTATATATGGTCCACCATCACTTCAAGCATCATGGCTATGGAGAAAAGAATGTTTCATACATATGGACAATTATAGTGGACAAAATAAGAAAAGTGTTGTAATAAGGTAAGAATTCCCAATAAATAAAGAAATATTTATTAAGCACACAGAATTTGATGTTGAAATATTTAATTTTACAGTGTGTTCATACACTTCAGTTTGGAAAGTCACTAGTTTCCAGTTATATATATAATGTGCATAATTTTATCTAAATGAAAAATAATATCTCCACTGATAAACATTGAATTACAGTTTGAATATTGCATACTTACACAACATACTGTATTAAGACTTAGGTGTGTATGTAAGAAAATAAACTGTGTAGCTGGCATTTATTTGTTTTAATAAAGTGATGCTATGTTATATTCTAAGGACTCACTATTGCTACTTAGAAGTTTTTGTTTAAGAATTCATTGTTTAAATATACCCGTTATTTTAGCTATGGAATGTGGCTTGTTGTGATGGGTCTACATGATGACTTGGAGTACAACCTGATTGAGGCCCGGCATACAGAATTCAGACCTGAACATGTTTAGGTATATTTGGCTTGAGCCTCTTTAATCAATTATGTTTTTATTAATAATCAAGTATTGATAAAACTTGCTGCAGAGATCATGTCTGTAAAGAGGCCACTTATATTAAAATACCACAGTTTCTGTTTATGTTTGTGTTGTTAAAGAGTGTCTAGCTCACTGCAAGCAAGTTAATCAGAAATAACATAATTCTAATAAAGTAACAGTTTTTTCTTAACCAGGTTAAAGAACTATTTGTTAAAATGAGATCAAAATCATGGCCCTTACTTGATGTAGAATATGTGCGATGGTTGAATTTTTTCATGAAAAGAAGTTATTACTGTAATAAAATTCTAAAATGTTATTTAATGTAATTATGTGTGGGATGTCTTTTGGAATGCTGTTGTTCAGGATTGATGAAAAGGTTATGTGTTCTTTGTCTTAAATATTTGATACATTTATCATTACAGAATGTCTTCTGCATGACCTGGTATAGATAGTATTCTTGAAGGATTATAACTTCAACACAGAGACGGATATTAATATTTTTAGGCAGGGGGTTGGCATGACAGGCACATTCACCAACCGTATTACCATTCCTGAGCTGGATGCCAGTCGACAGTGGTACCTGTATAATGAAATAGCGCCCCTTTGCAGCAACAGCAATGTATGCTCAAAACCAGCAGTGTCAAAGCCATTAAAATTGATAATTTAAGTCATTTAAAACGAAGAATGAATGGAAAAAAGTGTTTAACATTTAAAGTAATACAGAGAAAGAGCTCTGAAATTTTGATTAATTTGAAAGTGTTTTTGAATTTTTGAAGATGTACTAGACCCAAATTCAATATATTTGAAAAATAACAAATGATACATATAGTTTATGTAAACATTGAATTAACAACTTTATGGTGTCAACAGTACTATGCATTTGTTAAATATTGACTCACTATAAACATGTAAGGCTGAACACAGTGTAAATGTGAAATTCCTCTAAAACACTGGAAGATTTTTCAAAAATAATTGTAACATATATGGTAGTAATTTACATTTTTTTTTCATTACGACAGTTGGATTATATAGATCTACAAATATTTTCTGCTGTATTCAAACTGCATGTAATCATTTCTGTCGGCAGTATCATGTTTATTTTCCCTTTACACGAACAATTAATTTAACCTGTCTTGAAAGCACAATATATGTATAATTTGTAAAACATAAATTGGATTATTGTGGAAACAATTTAGTTTTTGTATGCCTAATTATATATTATTGCCGTTAGTATCATCTAACTCTTTTAATATGATCAAGACATTTAATAAGGCAGTTTTCTTAAACTATTACTGTGTGTTAAACGAGATTATGTAGATTATGTTTACGGAATTAACTGCGTAACCATGGAAACATTTTTCTGTTGTTCTATATTATGTCTTGAAAAAAACATTGTTCGAAGAACACTTTTCAGTGGTGCATTTTTTTTTAATTTTTACATGTAATGGTAAATGCTGAAAGTGTTCTACAATAACATATCAAAAACGTCATTGTTGTCTCATTGAAGCATATACTGCAACTCCATTGTAACCATAGCAACAGAAATATATTGTATTATTTATGAATAATGATCTTCACAAACAAATTACATATGTTATTTTTCTTAAAGAATGGCCTAAATTGGTTTTATTCCATGAAGAACAGACATAGCAAATATTCTCATTTTTATCTCCGTTTCCATGGCAACCATATATTTTTTTTGCCTCAAATTTTAGGCGTTGCTTAGGGTTATATCTTAGCATATCTGAATGTTAATTATACGTTCTGATGTAATTGTTATAAGAGATTTTCGAGTTTCCATAAAGAAAATCAATCGGTTGCCACGGCAACAGCACAATTTCAAGTGAATTAAAATATGAGATTTTGCATTCCGAGTTGTTGATCATTCATTATAATAATATTTCAACAACATTTGATGTTGTGCCATTTTAACCTATAAGTGAACCAAGCCCTTTCGTGTAAATATTAGCATTATTAACAAAATAGTAATACAATAAAAACTGACCGATTAGGAATTTTGTTGAGTGTATGTGTTATGTGTAACTACAAAACAACGTTACGTCGGAAGTGACGTCGACGTAAGCGCGATACGTCACGTTACATAAATGCGCTATAAATATGTTATCGTTTCCCGACATACTCGGGGCCGCGAAAAAAAAAATCAGAATAGAATAAAATATTTTAATAACATAATTACCTTAAAGAAACCACTATTACTTAAGAAACATTCTTACGTAAATCACATCTTACATGGAACACAGTCTCTGATTTAATTATCAATTTTCTTTGAATTTTCAGTCACTTCATGAAAGTTAATACACTTCTAGAGGATACAATTTCACAATTGCGCGATTTGTAAGTCCATTTTGAGTTCGAATTTTAGCACTTCGAATAAGTCCATCTTTTCCTTGAACTAGTTCTTCAACCACAACAAGTTTCCAAAGCAAACGGGGAACATCGTCGTGGACCAACACAACGTCTCCAACAGATATCGTCTGGTCATTTCTGCCTGTCGTCTGATGACGTTCTCTTAAAGCGGTTAAGTATTCGTGACGCCATCTATCCCGGAAGTGGTTGATCATTGTCCTTTGTAGCGTAGCCCATTTGATAACTGACAGGCGGCCACTCGGTATAGGGTTTGTAGGGTCATCTTCTTCGTATGGTAGTTTGGTGATTCGTCTGTCGCAAAGTAAGTGTGACGGTATAAGTATTTCCGGGTCATCTTATGCGCCGGAAGTGACATACGTCAACGGCCTATCGTTAATCATCGCCTCTATTTCCGTAATCACAATTTGTAACGTTTGGTAGGTGACATAGGAGCGTCCTAACACTTTCTTTATCGTTGGTTTCGTCAGACCTATTAGACGTTCCCACATTTAACCGGACCAAGATGCGCGTTTCGATATCATCGTCCACCCAATTCCTCCGGCATGTAGTAAAAAGGAGTGTGCGTCCTTGATAACCAAGTTGGTGAATGGATGTTTAGCTGGTAACAGGTACGGGTACTTGGTCATTTTGTCTAGTGGTGCATTGTGGATACGCCCACGGCACTTCAAAATTCCATTGTTGAGAAATAATTTAAGTTGTCTAGATAGTGGGAGTTTGTATCTCTTGGTCTGTATATCTTTTACTTCTGCTTGATATTAAGACATCTGGCAGCTTCGTATGCACACCTGTTCTGCCCTGTGAAGTTTCTCTGTAGTTAAAGTTTCTTGACTTCCAGTGGACCTCCCGCCTCGACAGTTATCTATGAAACGCCGTACTTAAGCTGTAACTCTGAGTAACTTTGCCAACGAGCTGAATCTTGACATGTCGACAAAACTGTTGTTGTCCACTGTTAAATCTGTATCTAGTAGGTATAGAAGGTACTGGATTTGTAATCGTTGCCATAGTAACATAAGTATCTCTTTCTTGCCAAACTGACCAACTGTCAGGTGTAGTGAGCCATTTAGGTCCGTGGAACCATAGATTACGGATTTTGAAGTGCGATGTCGAAATTCCTCTGGTGAGTAAATCTGTGGGATTGTCCTTCGTCGGGCAATACCTCCATTTCCGGTTTTCGGTCAGCTCGTAGGTTTCAGTCACACGGTTCCTAACGAATCGCTGGAGTGTCTTGGACGTCTGGGTCCAGTACAACACAATCTGACTGTCTGACCAAAGGTGTATCTGTGGTATGCTGGTGTTCTGCTTCAGGTGCTTACAGAGTCTGGAACCAATCACTGCAGCCATCAGCTCTAACCTAGGTAACTTTAACTTTTTCAACGGAGCAACACGCGTCTTAGCCATCATCAATGTAGACTGGTTGTCTCTGCAGACGTATGCCGTAGCACCGTAAGATAACAAACTAGCGTCGCAGAATATGTGAATACAGGTGTAGTTGGATGTATGCGGTGTATTCTCAAAGTAGTATCTGGGAAACGTAGTGGTTGTCACTGAATTCAAGTCTGTAATTAAACTACGCCATTTTTCTTGTATGTCGTGCGGTAAGGGCATGTCCCATTCAAACTTCTGTTGCCATAATTCTTGGAGAAGTAGCTTCACTCTGATTGTAACTGGACTAAGTAGACCTAAGGGATCGTAGAGTCAGGACATATGCTGCAAAATTTCTCTCTTGGTAATAATTTGGGTAGCTGGGATGTTCTTCGCTGGATACAGTAAAACGTCACTCTCTTTTCCCATCTCATGCCGAGTACCTTAGGACATCGATCTAAATCTAGACTGAATCTTTGATTGCTTGCACACGGCGCTTGTTACTGTTAGAACTCCAGGACCTCAAGTTGAAATCTGCAGACGACATTAGCTCACGTGACTCGCTGTAGAACTGTAGAAGCTCATCTTCCTGTTGGAAGTTTGAAATAACGTTGTCAACGTATAGATCTTGTCGTACGTACTCAGTCACCTTCTTGTCGCTTTTGAGTTCAAGGTGCTTCGATATTGTTGCGCTCAGAATGAAAGGTGATGACGTAGCTCCGAAAAGGACTGCATGGAATCTGTATGTTGTCAAGTCGCTGTCTGGGTTGCTAGGGTCGCTGAGCCACAGAAATCACGTGACTTCTCGTCTAGACCAATATTAAGAAAAGCCTTCTCTATGTCTGTTGCTATGGCGTATCTATTCCTTCGAAAACGAAGTAGAATTTCAGTCAAATCATTCAATTCAGGTGGTGTAGACAACAAGCAATCGTTCAAACTAGGCAGGTCACGTGACTTATAACTGCAGTCATACACGATACGGATAGGTGTTGTGTTTGACTCCTTCTTTACGTGATGATGTGGTATATAATGTACATGGTGGGTGGTGGTGGCGTCTGCATCACATATCTCAATATATCCGCGTTTCAACTGAGCGTCTATGATTTATCCATATTTATTTCCAGTAAATCCGGTTCTGTTGAAAGTCGTCTAATTGTGTTCTCTGTACGTCTCTTGCAAACTTCGTAGTTGGTAGGAAGCACGGGGTGATCTTCTTTCCAAGGCAGCTTGGCCACATAACGCCCATCTCTGTACGTGATACAGTTTTCTTTATAGGTGTTTAGTATACCGGAAGTAGATGTTTCAGCCTCATCTTCATATATCCCCATTGATTCGAGCTTCAAATATCTCTCAAGGTCTGTGACATTAGGTGGCGCTGTAATGACGTTAAACATGTAGCTAGCAGACGACTTTTCATTAGCAACCGGAAGTGGTCCTGACAGTAGACACCCGATCTTTGATTTCACTGCCTTCGGTCCGTTACCCCAGACGACCTCATTCTGGACGATCTGCCAATAGTAGTCGGCTCCAATCAAAAGTGTTCTCCCTGTTCTACGTGTAGAAACACTCTGCCTGTGGGTATATAACGACACTGTTCTGATTTACCACCAAAAGATGCTAAAGATATAGTGTCCGAACCGGTGTGTTTTAATTTCGGTTTCTCAGCAAGCTCTTCTGTAATAAAAGACCTCTGCGCGCCTTCATCTAATAATATGTTTGTAGCAGTTGTAATATCATCTTGCGAATTTACTTGAGCGACTGCAGTCTTGAGCAGAACTTTCGACCTTTGATGTGTAGTTGAATGAAGTTGAATAGCGGTTCCCGGCGTTCCCGTTGGACCGGAAGTAGAACTCACGAACGGCGATGCACTTGGATTCAAACCTGGTACAGATGATGGTTGGTCACAAATACTGGAGTGGTGTTTTCGCTGACAGTTCCTGCACCGGAATTTGGAACGGCAATCCGAAACTTGGTGCTTTCCCAGGCAGTTGTAACATAGGCGTTTAAAGTTTACAATAGTAAGTCTTTCTTCAAGTGTTTTCACTTTTTCACAGTTTAGGGACGTATGTTGGTCACCACAGAATAGACACAGTTTCTTTGATTTATTGTTATTACTGTTAGTTGTGTGCGGATGATTCTTTATGTGTTTATTCTTTCCGGTTCCAGTTAATAAGGATGCCGTTGGCACGTGTGGTTCTCTATTGTCGTCGGTCTGACCCACTTCTAAAATGTTAATTTCTCTGGCTATAGCTGCTCTCAAATCTTGCAGTTGCCATCGTGCGTTTCCATGTTCTCGCGCTAAATTCCGTCGTAATTCGGCAGGAAGTTTTTTCATGATTATAGGTACAAGTAAATCTCCATGAGAGTTCTGACATTCACCTAAAGATTCTAATCCCCGGATGTAATTCTCCATTTTGTCATACAATCTGCGTAGACTCGCCACGCTCTTGTCTGGAATCGGTAAATCTAGAAGCGACTGCATGTAAGTATCTATTATCATGTGAGATTGTCCGAAT
>NW_026463877.1:0-66448 GCF_021730395.1 Mercenaria mercenaria
CTTTCTTGTAACAAATCTATAGCATTCTGATAATTTGCATTAGTGAGTGGAAAACCTGCTATGGCGGTAGATGCAGTGTCTTGCAGTAAGGAACGTAAGTAGTTAAACTTTTGGACATCAGACAGAGTTTGGTTCAAATGTACAGCAGCCTCATACGAGTCCCAAAATGATTGCCATTGTGCGACATTTCCAACAAACGTCGGTAAGCTCAGTTTAGGTAGTCTATGAAATGACGAATTATCAGATTGTACTCTATAAATAGATCTACTAGAATGAGAAACGTTCTCACCTGATACTGTTCTAGCACTACCGTTAAAATCCTGCGAATCACGGATCACACTGCCTATATTAGTGTCACTAGACTTCGTGATGTCCTCCTTCAGTTTCCGTAGTTCCAAACGTAAGTCAATGGGATATTCATCACTGTCTACCAGTTCTGTTTCCAAATCGTCAACATCTGGATGATTTACAATCTTCTCGTTCAGATTCTTGATGATCTCTGCCTTCTCCTCCATGATTTCGAGCAGGGCTGTCTTCTCCGACTGTGACAACTCGTTGTTGAATTTCTCCAGTTGTATAGAAATAAGACGATGCTGGCCCTCTATAATAGAAATAAGCTTTCGTAGATTCATCGTAATGATTGTAGAATTTCTCACGACACCAACAATGGGAATGTATAGTGAAGAAACAAACTGCGTTGTGGTTTCCAGATTCGACCTTTACTATATGTGTTATGTGTAACTACAAAACAACGTTACGTCGGAAGTGACGTCAACGTAAGCGCGGTACGTCACGTTACATAAATGCGCTATAAATATGTTATCGAATCCCGACACCTTTGGTTAGATACCCATAATGCCTAGGTTATCTATAGTAATGAAAGCTTAAAGCCAGGTGTTTCCGGATGAATGATTCCGGTTTCAATCTCAATATCTGGAAAACGGATAGAGATAATAGTACTTATTTTCCGAACACCGGTCACGAGCCTGTAGGATGACTTTGAAATTTATAGACTTCATTTCCAGTTGGCACCTAGATTATGGTAAAGTGCACCCTATAGGCTTTTCAAAAATGTCAGATACCCAAAATGCAAAAGTGGACCCTAAAACGTATTATTTTTGATGATTTTTAGCAACCTTCTCAAAAAGTACTTTACTGGTTCTAAAACTCTAAATGGTCGTTGAAAATGTTGGCAAATTTTCTAGAAAACTATCAAAACGTTCTTTAACATCGTATTATTGATGATATGAAAGAGGCACTTCGGTCTTTATGTGACCCAGATGATATATTGCCTCCCTTCTTTTACTCAATACATGGATTAACTTGGACAGATCAATAGGCCTTTGCTAATGCATCCGTCCATAAAGTCAACAGACGCTAGACCTTGTGGCGACTTGAAAGGGATTAACGTTGACAGTTGAATAGGCTATTGTTAACGCATTCGCTCTTAAATAAATACACGCTAGACACTGTGGCGACTTTAAAGGGATTAACTTTGACATGTTTACTTTTTATTGTCCGTCCATCAGGCCTTAAATCAACACACGCTAGACATCCTGACCATGATCACGTTTGATGCACTCATGACCTTATCTCAATAAAGCTTATAAAGTCATTGTGAAAAATAGGTCCGAGCATGCGCATTTAGGGATAATACGCTGATGATTAGAGTAGTTTTGTCAGTGGACGCCAAGGAGGAAACATCGTAAGCAAAAAAGTAGTCTTTAAATTTCAGTTAATATTGCTTCTAACGTAGCTATCCTAAATCCTAATGTTTTTAATTAAAAATATGATAAATATTTTGCTTTAGATTATTATCAATAAGTTCTTTGTTTACCATACAATGTAATTATTCATTTAGTTAATGGATAAACCTATATGATCATTAATTAAACATAATTAATGTATAGCTTTTATTTTTGTGTTATCTCCCCGTCTAGGACTGAGCACCTGACCCTCAATGTGCGCGATCACAGCTCTGTATACTTCTGGGAGATATTTATAAAAAGAACAAAAAGTCATTCTCAGCATGACGGTTTCAAATAAATATATTACTATCGTTTCTATTTATAACATTGTGAAGTCATTCTTAAAATAAAATTCAAAATGGCCGCTGCATATGACGTCATAGATCCAAGATGACCAAAGCATATGCTCACTTATTTTGATTTCTTATATGCAAATGAGTTACAAGTAAAGAGGCGCCTATACTATTATTGTAATCTAAAATAAGCCTTTACTTGGCTTAAAATAATTTAAAGTTTTTTTTTCTTTTTATTTTGTTTTTGTTTTAAACATGCTATGGTTTTAATTTTTTTTTTTATAAAATTGTAGTTAGGGCCTTTTAAATTCATGTTTTAAAAACAAGATGTCCTATTTACATATATCTTATAATAAAAAGAAAAACTGAACTAATATAATAAATAGAAAGTGTTAAAAACTCTTCCGAGCTTTTAACTTCCTAACGTTATGCTTAGCTTTCAGCTTCTGATACTATGTTTCTGGTACACACAGCTCATGCCCGACCGCTTCAAGTTTTATAGATGAAACATGACGGCCTTCACCCCGACGATATATCGCCCCTATTGCCTATACCAGTGCCGCAAGCCTAACAAATTTTAGATTTTTTTAAACACGTTTCCCCTGAGGTTATATCATCTCTATTGCCTATACCAGTGCCGCAAGCCTTACATGGTTGTGACAGGAAAGGCCGTACCGGCGACAGTAACCATCAAAACAAATCAACACCCTTTACAATATTTACAAATTTATTTACATAAGATGATTATTAACAATGAATAGATATGAAAAGAAAAAAAACTGATTATAAGAAAGAAAAAAAAAAGAAAGTTCAGTATCTCTAGATACAAAAGTTCTTATAGTCCATTCTAATCTGACGTGACACAGGTCTTTAATGTAATTGTGAACTTTAAGTAGCACAAACAAAACAGCTTCTAAATTCAAAATACAGTCCCTTTAAACCGTGAATACGTTGATTCCGTATTGGCTCCCTATGGTGGTAGGTGATTGCATCCCTGAGCTGACTTCAGAGGATAACAAAAATCATCGTCTTTGCGGTTTACGGCACAACCATGGGACGAAAGCTCTGCGCTGGGAATATCACATCCAGGCGAGTGAAGACAAGTGAACCTCGGGCATTGTACTTCCGGGTTATGACATCACCAGGAAAATCGTCTGGCGGAAGAAGCTAAAATATATAACATATGGTAAGCACCATAGCAAAACAAAAAAGTCAGGGCATAAAACTGCTCCTTTGGGTACACCATACCTCCGTAGGCTCCCATAAATAATACGTGCTACTTATACAAAACATATGTGCTACTAAGTTCAAACGTCACATGATTAAAATACGTCACTTATTACTTCCATATTACAAAGATTACTTACTTAAAAGACTAAAGTTAAAGTATGAAATGATATGAAAAGTATATGATGAAACATTATAGAAACGGACATGATAAACTGCAGCTATTATTTACAACTACAAATTAACAAAATTCAATATAAATCAAACGTTATATGATAGTTGGCATCCATATAATAGCAAATGCCATACACTAAAACGGACATTGTATGTGTATGCAATAGACTGGCACACAATTTCATATTACAATAATATATTACCAACATGGCACTAGACTTGCCATATAGATTTATACATAACCATACAATGCAGTAATGGCGTTCCATAATTAACAAAAATGTTTGACATAAGTTTTTTGAAACAAAGTACTTTATAAATATCATGTTACAAATTTCAGTATAAATCTAACATCTTATATAAATGAAACATTTTAGATTCCTCTTTCGAAATAATTTACAAAAGTCTGAAAAATTTAATAAATCATCCTGACATACCGAAACTAGCTAAAATCATATGCCGAAAAGTAAATGTTACAGAATTCTGTAGAATGAACAAAAATTTACCAAATAAAAATCGTAATGCAAAAATCATACAAAAATCTAACAAATAAATTTCTTACCTCGATCGAGCATAAATTTCTAGCAAGAAAATAATTCAGACATAGATTCGTCTATAAAGTCGTAAGGTGGTGTGCGCAAGGCATATCTAGTCCAGTCTATTTAAAGGATAATGTCCCGCCAAATACTAAATTTCATGGGATTCACGGCTAAGCCGTGAGCTATGACTATTGTCATTTTCACGGGATTCACGATATAGCCGGGGAATCTAACTACTTTGGCGCGAATTTAAATTGACAATTTGAGGCCCATTATAGTGGTTTTGGGGATAAAAACATAAATTACTGAAGTTTATAAAATATCAACTTTCTTATTACTGAACAGAATTTAATGAAATTTACATGGAAATTTAAGTTATGAACTACAGAAAAACATGAGAGGTATTTCATGCGTGAAATCTGACATTTACCTCAATAACTCAAAAATTTACAAAAAGATGATGCAATACCTGCATTTATAATACAGATAAAATAAGGCCTGTATGTCAATTTGTGACAATGGTATCCCCAGACGAGGTGCATATAGAGATTCAAACCCCCTGGTACTTTTTGTTGTTGAAATAAGGCCAAATATAATAAATTAGTTGCTCGGTCAGGCCATAACTATATGTTGTTTGGTGTTTTGTTTAATTCTATTTAGTTAACCTATTTTGGTGATAAAATGTATTAGGAGGCTGTAGACCTGATGCTCAACTTTCTTTGGAGGGAAGAGAAGTGTATTTCTGTCAATACAGACCAACCCGAGTTTCAGGAGTCCACATTCATGTTCCAGTTTGTGTTCTGTATTTCGTGTACACTCTTTATGTATGTCAAAGAATACGTGATTGAATGTTTCGCATTCTGGAAAGTGTGGGCATAGATATTTGTCTGAGTAGTTCTCTAAATCCCAGTCCGTTCCGACATAGCCTTAATCAAGTTATGATCTTATCATGGCCGATGTTTATCTATAAATTTGCACCTTACTGGGGATATGTTCTGAGAGGGTGCAGCGCATTGTGTCGTGTTGGAGCCATCTCTGTTTAAAAAAAACTCCCTTGATTTGGCCTTTATTATGCTATTAACCTCTGTGACTGCAACTTTGATCTTCTGCTGGGTTCAATTTTCGCACCCTTGTTTTGCAAGTATATCGGCCCTTTCTTTCCCCATAATGCCTATATGACTCGGGATCCATACTAGGGAAACGTTCATATCTGTTTTATTGAGATGGCTGATTTTATGTATCATATCAGTCATTATTTCGGATCTTGATTGTGGATTCCTGAACTTACCGATTGAAGCACAGACAAACTATCTGTGAATATCGCTATGTTACTGGGCATATTTTCTGGTATCCATTTCAGTGCCGATTGAATGGCCATTGCCTCACACGTGAAAATGGAGATCCTAGGATCTAGTTTGAGGGTCGACGAGCAAATTTCTTTGCCAAAGGAATAAAAAAAAAACAACAAAGGCCGCACCCGCTTTATTTTCGCATGGATTTTTACTGCCATCTGTATAAATACGATGATGTGACCTAAAATGTTTCGTTATATGTGATTCAGTTACGTGTATGGCTAGTGTGATAACTTCTTTTTTATTGATGAAACATTTAAGACTTAAATCAGGAGTCGTGACCTTAATCCAAGCATTATAAGTAAACACCGGCTCTTGTACTTCTTCGTCATTTAACTGGTATTTATCCAGTAACCTGTTAACCTGTCGAGCGTATGGCTGATTTTTGAGTTCTTTTCTGCCAATGTAACCGTTTCTAACCCTTTCGATGGTATTGAGCCAGTCTTTATGTACTTTGATAGTATTATTTATGGGCAAGGTTTTACCTAGCCGGTTTGATCTAGCCCAGTATTTGAACATATTGACCTGCCTTGTTATGTCTAATGGTAACTGGGCCGTTTCTACTAGTAATGCCATTTTATTGGTGGTTCTGAATGCAGCAATAACGATTTGTAAGGCCTTTCTTTGTATTGCTTCTAGCCTATCTAATTGAGATTTGCAGGCTGATGCATGTGCTGTGCTACCATTATTAATTTTGCTCATAATTAAGGAGTTATATAACAAGAGTTTAGTTTTCTTATTTGCGCCCAAGTTTCTTCCTGAAATTACTCTCATGAGGTTAATATCTTTTTCAAACCTATTAACTAGCTCATTTATATGATGGTGCCACATCTGATGTTGATCAAAGTGCATTCTTAGGAATTTGGCTGTTGTTTTAATGGCCTTCAGTATCAGCCTGCACCGACATGTTTGTCGACTGCTCACTATTAGTGTCGGTGTAACAGGGTGGTGCACCAGTGTCTGGTTGTACCTGTTCATTCTGGTGGTGATCAGCATTGTTCACCAGACATGGCAATGTTGGTGTAGCTGGCGTTGTTAGAGTGCCAAGCTCTTGGAAGTTGACATCTTTCGTCTAGTATTGGTGCACCAGGATGATCTTGACCCGTTGCACTGGGTGGTGCTTCTACGTCATTAGATGTGACAGGGTCCTGATCTACCATAGCCTGTCTACCATAGTAGAGATAGACCCTAAAATTTTCAATGATAGAAACACATTAGATAAAGTCTAGAAATTGATTTCCAAGTCCTTGACATAACCAAAAATGATTTCACAAATGTGAAATTTATGATAGTTTTGTTAATATCAATTACAGAAGTTTAAATACTTAATTTAAAGTTGTGATCCACAAAGAATGACAACTCTTGCCTTGGGCTAGTACTTATAAGCAGAGATATCTATTAGTTTACTTCCCTTGCAATTACAAAAATGAGTGGAAAATGAAAACGGTTAAGACACAATATGATACTTTTTTGCACAACAATAACATTTAGGATTTATTCATATGTACGGATGGACGGATAGCTCAGTGGTTTGCACACTGGTCTCCAATCCTGAGGTCGGGGGTTCGATCCCCGGCATCTACTCGGGAATTTTCAGAAACGCTTTTCAGTGTTTCCCACCCAACTAGAGGTGTACTGGTCAGGAACCCAGGCAAACCTCGCGTGTATCAGTGCTATACACTGGGCACGTTAAAGAACCAGGCTGTCTATTCGCAACGAGCTAGGCTAAGTTAGCCGGACAAGCCTGTATCTGATTTCTGATCTCTCTGTCGTGGGGGCTTTGTCTCACTCTGTCCCTCTGGTCAGATCGCTCTGTGTCTGTAATAGAAGAGGATGAATTGTGCGCCCTGTGAGGCTGCATTTGAACTATGTAAAGCGCCTTTGCACGTGAAATTGATCATGAAAAGGGCGCTATATAAATCTGGTATAATAATAATAATATGTATTTGATTTACCCCTCAAAACCTGGTTCCTATGATTTTGTCAACTTACTTGTGGTGAAAAAATAACTTTTAACAAGCCGATAATACAATGAAATACTTGTAAGTATTTTATAGTGCAGACAATACAGTTTTGCTTGTATCAAAATGTCACATTAGAATCACTTTTGTAATACAGAACACCTGGTAGGATTAGTAAGGTGCAATTATATTGATCTCTATTCCCTATGCCTAACCATAGGCACTAGTACATTTATGTACTTCATTTACTCGGTTCAAAGTAATTATATTGAACAAAAAGGGCAAGGCGAATCCAGTTGTCGGGGTAAAGACATGGTTTTGACTGTTTTGTTTTAACAAAAGCTTCAGGTGCACCGACCATTACGTTACAATATAAATTGTGTCCCACATGATCAATCTCTATTGTTTATTAAGTCGTGTTTAGATCTAGTCTATGGTACACTTCTTTCAATAAGATCACTATACAAATAAGGTTCAAAAAGCATGCACGTTTTATGTCATTGATACCAATATTTAAGGTCATTCTTCCACATTCATTGTTCAAAATTCTCTTTTCATATATCTGTTTTGTCATACTTGGCGTGAAACAGTTTGTTATTGAAATCCATGCAATAACACAATGTAAGTTTAATGTCTAGTATGAAATATACAGATTTGCTGACGAGCAATTGCCGATTACCACGCAACGCACGGAATGAAGTATTTCGATTTAAATGAGACACAGACTGTCAGCAATAGTTTCTAAAGGAATATTTAGATAGACTGATCTTATAATTAGATGGTTTGGAATGGTTTGGAATTGACTAACACACAGTTATACGGTACGTTTTGATTTCAAAATATAACTTTTACATTCTATTAAACTAACGGTGCGTTAAATTTTGGTTCAGATGGGAAACAAATAGTTTCTTATGTGTACAGATAAATAGCAGTTACTTAAACTTGCAGTAAATCATGTGAACTGAATAGGTTGAAAGATATTTTTTTTTTGTATATACACAAACTATGTTTATTAAGGTTTGTTGGTTCACTGACTGATTTAAGTATTGTTTGATTTATATTTTGGAATATATACAGTTATGTATGCTTTCAAGGCAAAGAAAACCTCCTATAAAAGTGACCCCTCCCTCTCCTAATTGCGAGACATATTAATCCCCAATATACAGGATACTATCTGGTCAAGTCTGATAAGGTTCCATAAACCCCTGTAGACTTGACATGTAGTTTATAGGATCATAAATTTTATTGATATGTACAAATATTTTGCATTTTATAGATTGAAATGCAGCTTTTTCAGAATATACACATTTATTTATTTATCATTTTAGTTGATAATAGACTATTTGAAATTGCTTAGTCATGTGGAGTAATGTCCAGTCCAATTAGATTATAACTCTTACAGCTAAGCAATTCGCACCATTTCAGAAAACTCTCACCTTTATCTATCAAATAAAAAATAAAATAATTACTTAAAACTGAATAAAAGAAAAGACAAGTATTTTTAATTCAATTTTTATGATCTTTATCACTATGAAATGTGTTACGCGAACCAAAAAAACTTTATTAATTGCAGAAAATTCTGATTATAGTATAAGAACTATGATTTAGGGATATATATTTCTCCGTGTGTGGTATAAATGCATTTTCTTTTATTTATAATAGAAACCAGCAATAAAGAGATATCACTGTTCATAATACACATGATTTATTATTCATAAAAGGTGCTTGAATGTATTTTCTTTTATTTTCAATAAGAAATGCAGCAATAAAGAGATATTATTGTAGTAAAACTTGATTAAAAAAAATACAGCTGTATCTTATCAATTTGTTTGTTTAGCCCTAATTTAATCAGGCTTTCTAAACTCGTTATAAAGATGAGAACTGGTTTACTATAAAGGTGACAAAATCACATGCAATCTATGTACTGCACAGTAGCTATACAGTAGCTTATTATGATAAACACAAGCAAGTCTATCTATGGTTCAGTCTTGTATATTGGCCCTTACAGCCATTACGCAGACCATAGACCACATACCTTGCACACCAGAATGAGTGTCTTTAAGTGTTGATGATACTAGTTAAAATACTTCTACTTCTTTAACTAGAAGCATTTTAAATTTCGGACAGAAAGACAATATCAAATCTATATCTCTCCGCCTACGGAATGGGGGTTGGGGATCAGTTCTAATGTGAAATATAACCAAACTATTTTAGGCACGTCAATTACGCATTCTAATAGTAAACATATTTGCTGATATATGTCAACGACCAAGTATAACATTGACATATTGATTTAGTATTTTTTAAGAATATTGTATAAGATCTTCTGAAATTTAATACATGTTTCATGTAAGTTACATGGCAAATTATGTAATCATCAATGATAAAAAAGAACATAATTATCTCAAATACTCCTATATCGTATGACTGTCCATTTGTCATACCTTGGCATTACTGTTAATAACTCTTACTTTAGGCGCAGTTACAAGATATCTATTGGATTTTATTTTCAACAACTTTGCGACTTCAATGATATACGTAAACATGTATGTATGTTGGCATGCGATAATAAAAAGATATAATTACATACTCGCGTTTCTATTCCCCGTTAAGTTACACTGGTACCGGAAACGTGAATATTTTTCCATACACTGAAGCCTGAATTTCATACCGGGTGCGTGACGTAATTCAGTGTGTGTTGTTGCACTATTTTGTTCTATTTAGTTCAGTATTGCCAATCCTGTTCAGGCTATTTAATATATTTATGATATTTACATAATATTTATACGTGTAGATGCGTATGTAATAAAAAGGTTATTATCTTTGCATCGGGAAATATGCACGAGTTCTTCAGCGGAAGAATATTGCGCTCCTAAAGTCGCGCAACATTTCCGCTGAAGAACTCGTGCATATTACACGATACAAAGCTAATAACCTATAATTATTTAATCTAGCTTATTATATTCAAGCAGCAAAGTTTCATAGAATTTACATTGTTCGCCGCCATATGAAATTCTGTACTAACATAGTATTAATATTTTATTTGTATTTCAGTCTTTATGTTACGTCATATGCTTATACAATAAATATATTTCATGTGACTAAATATATGTTTACTGTATGAAAATATTGACAAGTCTATGATATCTGATAACTACGTAATAATAATTATAGGCAAATTACGTCTGCAGTATTACACATCTCAGCAAACTGTCTTAATCAAAAGTTTATAAATTTAATCTTTGCCGGTTTATTCAACCAGTTGTCTTATCAATGTTATCCATTGTATCATTATGTCATTTAAACCATTAAAATAGGCGGCGTATGATATCAATATAATTATCTCATGTTCAGGATTATTAAAAATAAGCAATCAAAGAGTAGGAAAATAGAAAAGTTGCAAAATGTACCAAGACAAATGGTGAATTTTAATGCTAAATAAATCAACTAATTCTATAAATCTGTTTGTTTTAATATAATCATAACAAACTCCGGCTATAACAAACACGCTCGCCTGGTTCTAAAACCCCTCACAGGTATATAAATACAATGTAAACCTATTCTTGCAACAATGAATATTACTTACAGATCAATGGAATGTTACAAAAATGTATTCGATCTAAATAAGTGTTAAGAACTAAAATACTTCTCATCCAAGAATTTTCAAGAGTTTCTCAGTATGCCAGACGCTGGCAAATATTTCATCACCCAGTCCTTATATCCATCATGAAACGTTTCCTTCTCGCAAACTACTTTCCACAGATTTGGCTAAAGTCACCGTCATATCTTAAAATGATTGTATCAGTCGATACTATGGATTATGGAAACTGTATTGTTTAAAGAATCCATTATTATTCAATAAAGATTTTAGATCCTATGGAAGCTATTATTCTTAAGTTTTGAAAGGCTTCTATCAAAATAAACATATCTACCGGGAACGAAACGTTAGAAGGACTGTAGGAATTCTAATCAGTGCAATTAATAAAGTGCGGGTGTAATTGTGTAGTTCAACAGCTTACGAATGCTGGGCCAGCAAATGTTCATTTGCTCCATTACAGGCTACCTAAATATGTGATGATATTCGTATATTTTAATGGTATAGTATATATATAAAAATATTTTAACAAGAAAACAATCTGTTGAAATAAAGTGGGTGAGATAAGATATATTTTGATTATTTCACATTATTCAATTGTTCCTATACCTCAGTATTGCTATTACATTGATAACAATTATTCCAAGATGGAAAATCAAAGATAATAAGATGAAGTTTTGCGACGTACCTTAGTTAAATTAAAACGTAGAATAAAGCCTGGATTTGGCATATGGCAATGAAAATCATTTTATATATTAATGACAACCTGTGCGTATATTTATTACAATGGCACTGTTAGTACCTTTCCAAAGTTGAAATATGATATTGAAACATCCGACATGTTAATAATTCAAATTTATGTCTTAAAATTAACGCGAAATTCACATTAATTATTGTCAAATATTGTAGAAAATGCACATGGAATTATACATTTTATTTTACCACATTATTGGCCATATTTGTATTTGTAATTGGGAGAAGTTTCATTAAAATCTACATACTAGAGAAATTCGTGAAAATGTTATGATAGTTACAAATTTCCCATAGACACCCATTAGGAAAAATAGCAAAATATTCAAGCATACGACCCTATCTTTTCATTTGTTGAGTTTTCTAAGTACATTCTGAAGTTTTGGAAAATAAGAGTTTACTCAAATTCTACTTTCGATCCGAACATGCAGATCTACCTTATCGGTTTGAAATGAATAAACGTTACTTAAGGGGACGCATACTGCTACATTCACAGTTCATACAGCAATGCGGAAGGGGTGCATATTCAAGAAATCGATGGTGGGAAAATAAAAAACATATTCCTAAACTGATATAATACTGATGGACACCTGTAATATTCAGTATTTTGTGGATAAGGATGTGGTACTATGAATGTAATAAGAAAACAGAGGTCTTTGTGAAAGTACATTCAACACAAAATATTAAGCTTTTGTATAAGGAAAAAACAGGTTTTTTACAATAACAGTGTTCCAAATAATGTTGAAGGGATGAGATTTTCTTTCTAACACACCAGGTTTGCTTAAACATGTAAAAATTTAACGCCACGTCAGTTCAGCTCGGGATGGACGCCATATTTCTCATTGATAAAAAATGTAAACAAAAAAATCAGAGTGGGATTAGCATTGCAAGGGCATAACATGACATTCTACACAATGAATACCTTAGAACAGATGTCTAAGATGCTACACAGGTCAGGCGGGTTAAATGCATAATGGCGATCACTTGAAATTCATCTTGAAAAGGTGGTTAATTTTAGTTTGTTTACATGGTTTTTAATTTTCCCACGACTTCTCGGCGATTCACTGCAAATGTATTACTGCGCCGGACGAAAGGTAACTCTAATAAACAACGGGAGACAACTTAGGTGTCAGCACGTGTACGATTTTTAAAAAAAACATGTCGATGATTATAATTTCTTATCAAATAATGAATCCTATTCAGATATTCGTCTTTAATATTAGAAAATTATTAATTTCTGGGGACATTTGTCAAAAAATATTACTTACATTGGACTACTTTGCGCATCAAACTGGTTTCCGCTTCAGTTGTGAGGCACTTCCGTTATACTTTTTGACAACAATAACAAAACATAAAATGAATCAATAGTCACTTATAAACCGACTGCTACTTAAATCAGTGTAAGTAAAGTTGTTGTTACAACATTATACATGTTCGTTACGTTATGAGATAAAGTTTATCTTGAACTGCATAATCCATTAATTACGTTTAGATGATATTGCATTTACAACTTATTTGACCCCATTTTTTTACGTGAATGACAGCATTCTCGTGCAACTCGTGCAAACAGAATTATGAAAAGTATGGTGGAGAATTCAAGGACAAATTATAAATGACATTAAAGTGAGGATAACTGTATATTCGTCCAGTTTTGATCATTGACATGCCTGCTGTGTATTAGTAACTTTTGTGAACAAGATTAGAATGTTACTTTTGCACATATACACATTGATTGGACCTCTCAACCAAATTTCATACCTTATTTTAGGGATTTTTAAGACAATACATTTTCAAAAGTTTGTTAAATGTGTTTTGATATTTAAGTGCATTGTAGTTCATGAATACCAAGTTAAAAATTAATAATGGCAACATTTCTAGGCCCTTATTGTAAGCCACTAGACTTCTGTAACGATAAATGTTTAATGTATTAAGGGGAATATACTCTTTTAGTTTTGGAATGTGGCATTCCTTGACCACCGTATCTTTTCTTATGCACTACTTTGTAAACAAACTAAATAATGTGTTTTAGCTTACATATGCGAAATGAAAAGCAATACAGTGACCATATTTCACATTCTTTCTTTAAATTAGAATCTGTAGGACATTGATAAATGTTTGGACAAGGTGAAGCACTATTATTTTCGCACCAAAAAGTCTTAATTGTTGACTTTGAATGTACACAAGAAGTCTTATGTAATTCAACAATAACTTTCTTGTTTCAGTTTTCTCATTTTTATTTTAGTGAGCAATCCTTTGTGTACTTATAACAGTTGAAACAGTATCCATTTCATGTACCAAAACCTTGTACTTTTTTGCAGGTAAATTTTATCATACCCCACCCACTTTTTTCTAATTTCAAAGTATGCGTCCCCTTAACGCTAAATATCCACATGAAACGCTATCTTTTAAACTGCCAGTGTACACCCTTTTACCCCGTAGTTTCTCTTTAGATTTTCTATACACCATTAGAAAGCTTGCAATCTGAGATTTTCAAAAATGTATAGTTTTATCATGTACATTACCGACCAAGAACTTTTACATAGAAATTATGTGGAGAGATAAGACGTCGGTATACTCGTTAATTATCAGTAAAAGTAGTGACATCTTACTGAAGATAAAATCAAATATACAGGCTGATATCGAATAAATGAATGGATGATAAAATTGAAATAATTATTAGGCTAGACATTGGTATAGACAGGCTTGATTCGTAGATCAGAGAGCATGCGCATTTTCGGTTTAGAACTTTGGTGCTGAAGACACTCAATGATCACTAAATTAAATATTGGTAAACAAAGTATTAAAGATAGCATGCCCAGGTGGAGTTTTGGCCACAGATGATATAAAACATGTTAGAAAAGTGGGTGAAGGGTCCAAAGATAAACCTTCTATAGTAATAATCCAACTCAAATATGTTGATGATAAATTAGAAATATATTTATAAGGGGCGAGATGAACTTCGTAAATTAGGTATACGTGTAGGCGTCGATATAACAATAAGACAGCGTAATAAATTAATAATTTTGCGCAGCCAATGTAGATTTGGATAGTATTTCAATGGAAAACTGCTAAACAGAACGGAAAATGAAACGCAAGAGCCAGGTAGCTCCTGCAGGGTGCTAAGAGCTAACCGAAACACAAGAAATTAATTCCAATAATTACAGCGAAGATACTTATATTCAAGACACTAGTGTTCAAATAGCAAGTATAATAAGTTAAAGCATAGCAAAAGTTCCTTCTAGGGCACATCTATATAAATATAAAATGCTCATCTTGTAAAATTTTGGTTGCAATGTCTGTTTTATACTGCCAAAAAATGTCAGGTAAGTATTTACGCTAGTTATTTAACAAAAATTGTTAAATCCAACAACAAATTAAATCTGTTACCACTTTCAGTAGAGTAAATACGGCAATAAGACATTGACCCGGTCAATCCATTATGATTCGATGTGTGAATTTGTTGCGCATAATTAGAGGGTCGCAATGGGGTTTGTTTTCACATATTAACCATGCATTTGAAAGTAATGATTATATTTGGTTGTTTACCTTTAAATTTGCTGATATATGTCTATCTGGTCGACTGAATGTACATATGTTAAGTTCTTCAAGAATGGAGGAAATAAAAGAATCAATCAATTATCCTCGGTTTAGTATTACGTAATCAATGGAACGCGTTCAGTCAGAGAGTCGCCTCAATTGAGAAAGAATAGTTTAACGTCAGAGGTTATTTCTAAGGTCACGAAGTTTAATTGGCCAGCTTGTAATTACAACAGCTTTCGATATCAGTAGCTCAGTCAAGTGTGACTTACCGAATTAACATATTCCTTCTCAAGAGAAGGAACAATCAATGACAGCTCCGTTGATACTCATATGTGTATAAATTTTATTTATCTTTAAGATATTTTATATCATTGCTGTATTACATACAGCCATAGCAGTTATCAAGCGCATTGTCACAATAAACATAAAAATTATGAAAACAATTTGATGTTTGTGTTCTGTTTTGTATTTTAGGTAGTAATGATATACTGACAATTTAAATGTTATTATTTCCGAACTCCCTATCGGTATTACCTGCTCAACATTTATTACTGACAACATCTCAACAAGTAACAAAAGCGGGAACGTCCTTTTGTCCGATATTCAAAAACGAAAACTTTAGTCTGACTGGTTGAATCTTTCTATACAACTGTCTGAGTTTGTTTAGATGCAGTACGTAGTTCCATTTGATAAATTATAGCAAAATCAAGTATCTGAAGGTCGCTCAACCCCGAATATGTTACAACTTCACATATTATTCCTACATTGTTTCATGTCCCTATTTTTTCACGATATATGCAACAAAAATCTTGAAACACTGAGATACATGCGACACAAACTTTTATTTATATTTTCGACTAAGGGCCATAACATTAGTCTGACTGTGCGAGATCAAATTGAAACATTATATACCCAGATGGTAATTCTGATAACAATCCTGTGAGGTTTGATGACTTTGGGTCAATACTTTCTGAGATATACCCGACACTAATTCGGACTGACGGACGGTCGGGCGGGCGAGGGCAACACTAATTTCTCCATCCAACCATAACGTGGATGGGGGAGGGATGCACATAAAAAGAGATTAGTCAATATTGTAACATTCTCCATGCAAAAGAAATCATTTACCGCCAGTTGCGCCTTAAATTATACTTAATAACACATCTTCGTGAAATAAGTCCTAACATTTCATGCGAAAAAAATACGGCTTTCTTTTTACCACGGGATGCAATGAAAATTCATATTATTTCTGACTGAATATTTGTTTATGTACATGTTTATGCACTTGCTTATTGTACTTTGTCTCGCAATTGTACAATATTCTAAGTAGGTAACTTGAAAATTACCATATATATTCACGCCTGTGATAATGACAACTATGAAATATAATGATTTGTTAATACAAGAATGAAAGTATGTTTCAGAAAGAATTAGATTTTTATTAAAAAGGGAATGGCTAAATATCTATTTGCAAACTGCACACGCTGTTTTAGTAATAAGGCGGTTTGCCTAACATCAGAAAAAGCCGGAAAATGCACAACGTCAAACGCCGCCAAAAGCGCCATTTGAGACTTTATAATTTTTGCGACTTCGTAGCTCGGAAACGAAGTCGGTAGTCAAAGACTTTTTTTCATTATTTTGCTGAGAAATGATTTTAAAGTAATTGTGTAAATTTTTAAAAATCGACCAGTAAATGCATGCTCCCAATACAGTCAAACTTGTGCTAGCGACCACCCGTGAATAGCGACCACCTGTCGACAACGACCGGCCTCTGGTCCCCCCGTAGAAAAATGCTTATAAAAAGGCCATGAATAGCGACCATCTGGCGACCGCGACCAGCGACCGGCCTAATTTATTCCCAAGGGTCATATTTGCCCCCCAATAACGACCAAGCTGGACTGTTCCGGCATGAAAATGTTTGAAATCCGCCGAATTTTCACGACTTTCGCATTATAGCGAATATGATAATTACTACTTGATTGAAAATTTGCAAGTTTGCACTGGCTGAATTAATACATAGAACATCAAGAAAGCAAGAAGCTGTAAAAATACTTTTTATCAGCATGATAATGGCTAAATGAGAAGTGACCCTTCCCCGCGAATAAAGACCACCTGTGAACAAAGACCACTTTTGCTTGTTCCAAAGAGTGGTCTTTGTTCACAGGTTTGACTGTATATACAAGAGGTCAGGTTTTGGAACAACACATGCTAAGATTTGTGGCTACAACTTAATTAGTCGGAAAGGGGCAGACTCAAACTTACCACTTAACAAACTCGTGTGCAGTCAATGTCGCTGTGGGCTAACAGTTATCTGGTAGAAGTGTATTTCGTTGATTTATCAAATGATTTTTCTTATGCTTTTTTTATGTCAGAAAAATGCACGAAAAATGGGGGGTAGGGGAAAAGTTATGACAATACTGCGAAAACGAAGTCGGTGACTCCCGATTTTTGTTTGCTCATTTACAGTAAAATAAATTTAAAAATAATATTAATCTTTAAAAAAAACTATGGACCAGTTTTTGCACACTACTTAGTCAGTCCGCATGAAAACAGTAAAAAACTATGGACCAGTTTTTGCACACTACTTAGTCAGTCCGCATGAAAACAGAAAGATTTTGGCATCATTTTTGCATAACGTAAGCATTCCTTCGGTGAATAGTGGGAGTATATATTTGAAAATTACATCACTGCATATGTTTCAACTGGCATGTTAGATAAAATGAGGAAAACAAATGAATAAAATGAATGACCAGAAACTAAATTAATCGCCATGAAAACGGCAACGTCACAACTATTTCCGACTAGGCTAAAACGTGAAATTTCGACGTGATTTGCTTAAAAAGAGTGTATTTGATCTTTTCAATAATTGTACATCGGGTGAAGATCAACTGTTGCTGTTATTTACGTGTTTTATCAAGGATGCAACTTGTTTTTGAAAATTCCGTTCCTTACACCTTCTTCACCTTAACCCGACTATCAAATTAGCTTGCTGGAATGTCGAAGGTTTATTGAACAAATTACAGTTTTCAGATTTTACATTGTATCTTAAAACGTTTAATATATTTGGTTTACTCGAAACTTGGACCCAATTCGAGGACAATATCGAGTTCTTGTTTGCTGATTATCAAATGGAGATGCATTTAAGTATGAAAAGTATGGATTATATATTGCTATACGTGCAGTTTTCTAAATAAATACTGTTTAAACCAAGTATGGAACACATATGGCGGGTATCTCAGTATTTGGCACAAAACTCTGTATCAAACTTTTGTAAAGCGAGTGCAGTTTAGTTATAAATTATGTATATACATGCATTTCAAAATAATCAAACGTTTATTTAACATTGACAAGGATGTACTACTGTGTTTTGCACATCTTTCGCCAGATTTTTCAAATTCGTATAACCATGAATATAGTAAAGGTCTAGAACTATTTGAAGATTACCCTTACGAAAAAGATGTTATCTTATACCGTCCATCTAAATTGTCGCGGCACTTGACATGTGACTTAATGACATTAAACAAGAAACAACACAACAGAGTATTTCTGTCTTTACCACACTATTTCATGTCATATGCATCAATTACTGTGTGAAAATGAATCGCATATCATTTAAGTCTATGTTTTATAGGTTCTATATGAACCCTCTATTTTGTACACAACGAACACAATTCTTTGTTTCATCTTTATTTTCTTTCTATTTTTTTATTCTTTCGAAAACGTACATATTACGTATTCTAAACAAAAAAAACCTCCCATTGTTCTAAATGTAATCGAATATGTTCTACATCTTTTAACCGACTCTAATCAAGCTAAAGCGATACCAATCATTCCTTCAAACCATTCCCCCTCCATGATAAGTTGTGGTAAACAATCTTTCATAAAATTTTCTATAAAGAGTAGAACATGTTACTCTTAGTGCATAGAGGAAAATTCTAATTCGAAAAATTATTTGTGAGTTGTTGTTTTTTTAAATGTACTCCTACCGCTAATGTTTTAAACAAATCTCAAATGTAATTTCAACAATTTACACTAATATTATTTCTTTTAACTTCTTCTATAAACTATTTCGAATCTGTAAATTGCCATAACATATTTAAGTTCATTCCTATTACCCCAAAAATCGTTTATGCATCAAAGGACAATACATAGTTAAAAATATATAAATAATTTTTACATACATGAATCTTTGTCAATTTATCAAAATTTGCATTACTATAACGCAAAAATATCTTTGTACATACACAGTTTAATTGACTTATTCTAGACTGATACCGTTAAAGGCAATTTTGTTACAGATATAGCAAGTTTCATTTAAACATATGATGATAACACACTTATCATTTTCTTCTCAGTCTATTATATCTATAAACTATACTGCAGTCTGTAAATTATGAACTTTTATACTTTACTATATGTTCAAGTACCGTTTCATTGTCTAACTTCTCAATATTTTTCTGTTCTGTAGGTTTTCTTCATTGACAAATCTTATTCATCATTTTTATACATATAGTATTCGCTAGTCTATTTTTGTCTGATCGTATTCTCTATATCAGATTGTCACCTCTTTCCTCGAATTGTTCTGATTTCTTTCATTACTATGTTAAGAATGTAAATATTTATTTTTTGATTGCACGGAGATTATTATGCCCCTTAACACAGTGCAAATCACTTATATGTAAACAATATAAACTGAAACTAACAAACTTTGTGATAGCACGGGGATTATTATGCCCCTTAAAAAGTGCTTATCACACACAATATAACTGCTTTTTATTTATCATTTTAACTGTTTTCAGTTTTTCCACACTTCATTTCTGTTCCTTACAATATTTATTCAGCAGCTTGTATTAAACACAAGCGTGTAACTGGTCTTCTGTAAATATTTTTACCGACTCGGACATCAACTACGCGAACATGTTTATCAGTCACTGGGTGTATAGCAACAATTATTCCAAGTGACCATTCTCCACGAGCTTTATCAGCATCAATCACCAGCACTACGGGTTCAAGTGTTTCTCCGTGCTATTTTCTCTACTACTTAAACTTGGTACGAATCCTCGTAACCATCTGTGCCAGAAATGTTTTACTATTTCCTGTACATATCGCCAACGCGATTTTTACATTGAATACTGTACTGTCAACTGCTTCCGGTGCAAACTGTCCTCCTTTCTGTCCGTGAATGACATGGTTAGGAGTTAAAACAGTGCCATCCTTTTGATTTGACTTTTGATATGATATTGGGCGACTGTTAATTTGTCCTTCTGTTCCAGTTATGGCTGTAAGAAGGTCTTTGTCAGTTACATCAGCACTTTTTAGCACCGCGTAGATAGCTCTTTTTGCACTTTTGACCATACTTTCATGAAGTTTACCGAAATGTGGCGCTTGCGGTGGATTGAAGTGCCATTTAACTCTGTGACTATTTCCTTTTTCGATGATTTTTTGTTTGTCCATCTGATTGTATAATTCTAATAACTCCTTATAAGCCTCTATAAAGTTAGTTCCGTTATCTGAATACACTTTTTCTGGAAGACCTCTTCTACTCGATATTCTATAGAACGCGTTCAAAAATGAGTCAGTGTCCAATCCAAACGCCATCTCTAAATGCACCGCCCTTGAAGAACGACATGTAAACAGACGTAGGTATCTCTTCTGTCTTGCTTTTCTACGACCTTGTTTTGTTAAAAATGGTCCTGCATAATCTACGGAACTATATGTGAAGGCTCTCATCGATTTCTTTAATCTGATCGGTGGCAATGGAGCCATTATCTGTTTCAATGCTTGTGCTTTTAGTTTCTTGCATTTACTACATCTGTTCTCCCAATCTCTGATTTCTTCACGACCGCCAATTAACCAGTATCTCGAAGACATTGCTGCCAATCTTTGGTTTGTACCATAATGATTCCCTTCTTCATGGAAGCACTTTACATGCAATCTGGTTACAGGACTTTTACGCAGTAATAATATAATTGGATATCTTACATCATATGGCAAAAATCTTGCATGTGTTAGTCTTGCATCACATCTCATTAGCCCTTGTTCGTCAATGTTCACATTCAACGGAATCAGTTTACTGTTTCTTGGCATTGGTCACCTTTAACTATACTCGAATATTCTTCTGGATACTGTTTTACTTTATGTATCAACAAGTTCCCTGCTTCTTGTAATTCTTTCACTGTCAATACATTGTTCTTGTTGCTGTCATTTGTATTCCTACAATTGTCAGCAAATCTTTTGACCCATGCTGTTACTCTAAGAAGACGCGACCAATCAGAGACTCTCTCTGGAACTAAATGATCTTCTGTTGTAATGTCGCCGTTAAAATATGTGTCAATTTCAGGGCTTTCATATGCTGTATACTTTTTCTTGAATTCACATTCCGTTGCATCACTTTTATCAATAATATTGACAGGCCAACGTTTTTCATCTTTATGTAAAAACTGTGGACCGTTCCATCATAGTATGTTCTGTATGAAATCTTCCGCAGTCGTTCCCCTTGACACTATATCTGCAGGATTATCAGTAGTTGAAACATACCGCCACTGTTTAGGCGCGCTATATATATGTATTTCTCAAACTCTATGTGCCACAAAAGGCTTGAAACGTCTACTTTCATTGCTGATCAAATGAATAACGTTAGCAGTGTCTGTCCAGGACGTACCTTTAACCATGCTCATTACAATTGCTTTTGCAGCCGTTAGTGCTAGACGAAGTCCTTAAACTGTTGCCATAAGCTCAAGACGAGGAATGCTATCAGCAGTGAGGGGTGAAACTCTGGTTTTGCTGCACACAAATCTCACACTAATGTCTTGAGTTTTAGATCTCATAAAGACAACTGTTCCATACGCTTCCTCTGACACATCAACGAAAACGTGAAGGTGATGGATTTTTCGTCTCATTAAACGATAAACTTCGCTGTATAACGACCTTATTAAATACAGGTAGATCATCACACTCTATCGTCCCAATCATATCTTCCTAACCAGAACTGCTGCAGGAGTATTTTGCCTTTAACAATATAAGGGGACAGAAAACCTAGCGGATCTAGTAGGCTAGCGACTCTTTTCAGTAGGTTTCTTTTTGTGACTGTTGGTACTGAGCTAACATTTTTATTCAGTTTAAATGTAAAGACGTCTTCTTCAGCTTGACATGTCACTCCCAAGACTTTTGTGGTCGGTTAATAGCTTGTGTCTAGGTTTACCTACTTGGCTCTTTCTTTCTATGGTATATTTTCTAATACGAAATACGCAAATACCGGCTTTCAACCATAATGCAGGTAGCTGTACATACAGTTCTAATGCTGATTCTTGTGTAGGCATGGAGTCCATAGAATCATCCATTTGTGTTGACTTCAGAACCGTTTCAGCTTTTAACGGATTACTTTCTTCATTTAGCTTCGCGTTTGTCTGTGCAACCAATTGTGCTAGGAAGGGTGACGCGTTAACACCAGACACAAGAGTTCTAAACTCATATTCGCAAGAGTCCCATAAAATCTATGAAATCTTCTGTCTGTTTTGTGAATCCCGACTCTTACGTACATTTCACTTATGTTGCAAACCATAGCAACGTCGTATGTACGAAATCGAAGTAATACATCAAAAAGTTAAAACTGTAGCTTTGAACGTGTTTGAATAAAATCAATCAGACACACTTCTTTGTATTTTGCCGCAGCATCGAACACTATTCTTACTTTGGTTGTCTCCTTTTCAAGCCGTACTACTGTGAAGTGAGGTAAGTACCACTTATTTACTGGATCTGTTTCATCTTGGGGTACTTTATGTATGTATCCTTTATTCACACAATTTTCTATTGTCTCTTTGTATGCAATATCAATATTTGGTTCTTTTTTTAAACCTTTTCTCGGTATGTTGCAAACGTTTGACGGCCATTTCATAATTATTTGGAATGTTTCTTGGATCTGTTTTCCACAGAATTTTCACCTCATAACGACCGTCTTCACACTTCATGTTCTTTTCACTTTCTTTAAAAACCTTTTATTCTATCTGTGTCAACCGTTGTTCGTTTGTTGTCTGACCTGAATTGTCAATTTCCCAGAAACCTTTCAACATTTGGATTAAATCATCTGGTTCATTAACAAAGTTTGTTGAGAACAGACTTATTTGTGGATCGTTATCCAGCTGCCCCACAATTGTCCAACCCAAAGGAGTCAACCGTGCAACTGGTTCTCAAGCCTTTGCGTGAATTGAAGAATGTAACGTAGCATAGTCTAGTCCTATTAACATATCGACAGCTCTATCCTGATCAATGAATGGAAAATTAATTCCCTTTAAGTGTTCCTATTTGTTTATGTATTTATTTCATTTAACTGTCTGTAACGATCCTGTCACATTGTCTAATACTAATGCCTCTGTCTCCGTCTGTGACTGCCCATTAAGAATTTCAGCAGTTAAACTCACTGACATCGTTTCGAAACTTTGAACTTTATCATTCAATGTATTCACCTGGACTGTCTCAATTTTTCCTTGAAGTCCCAGTTTTCCAGCAAGGCTCTGATTGATATGTTTGTTTCGTTATTATGATATGTCCACAGTTCGTGGGAGAGAGATCAGAACACAACACGTGATTCTACTCTACACTATTTACTGTAACGACTGACTAGCGCGGGAAGCGCTCTCAGAATATAAAGGGGCATTCACGCATGCGCATTTAACATAATAAATGTAACATCCCCTTTGTTTTGAAGAAAAACAACATTAACAAAGTATAACAAATATAACAGAAAATCAGATTAAACAGAATAATAAAAATGTAGTGTATTAATTGATACATGTGTTATATCAAGAAATTGTTATAATCAATGATAATGTTCCTAACATAGTAACTAGAGTAAATATGTAAGAGAGATAAATTTTGAACAGTTTCTATGAGTAAACTGTTATCATCCAAAATAGTTTCATGACACAGAGAATTAAACGTTTATCATCAATGGAATTCCATAGCTAATTGTTTAACTGTTTGTTTGACATTAAACTACCCAATCGCTGCTTGGGAAAGCTCTGAGCGATTTTCTCACACTCCGACCAGATCGTGTTACATAACTGTAAACATTTTTGGATTTGTCCTTGATGCTGGGCAGAGCGGTATCAGAGGTTCTCAGTGGGGAATTGTTGTTGGTGTTATTTTGGCGCGAATTTGCATGATTTGATTTGGACTTTCTAATGAACATGCGATTGCGCCTGTATCTCGCGCCATCGGAAGTCTGAATTTTGTATGACCTTTCCTTGAGCTGCTCAAGCGCTTTCCCTGGTCCCCATTTTTCTCCCGGGGTTTTCTGAAATGTGATATTTTCCCCTGATTGCAGAGAAGGGAGTGATCGTGTGGATCTGTCATAATAAAATTTTGACCTTGTTTGTTGTTTCTGCATACTTTTCCGGGCTTTCTTTGCGTTAACAGGCTTTGGAGATAACTGTTCATGAGTTGCTGGGAGAATTGATCTTAGCCTGCGTCCTTGTAGGAGTTGGCTAGAGCTATTACCAGTTGCAGGTAATGGGAAATTTCTGTGTTCGAAAAGAAGCAAATAGGGGTCACAGTTGGCGTCTTTTGATTTTTGTAGTATGCATTTTGCAAGCTTAACGTATATCTCACTCAGTCCGTTTGAACTTTGATGATGTGGGCTTGACGTGACGTGCGTAAAATGCCAGTCTCTAGCAAAATTGCTAAATGGCTCGGATGTGAATTGAGGTCCGTTGTCCGATTTAAGCTGTTAAGGTATGCCAAACCGACTAAAATGTACCTTTAATTTGCAAATCACCGTGTTACCTTTGGTGTTTGGTAGTAAATCTATTTCGAAAAATCTGCTGAACGCGCATACAGTAATTAGGTACTGTTTGTTATCGAATGCGAAAATGTCACATGATACGTTTTGCCACGGCCTCTGGGGCACCTCGTGGGAAAAGAGTGGTTCTTTTGCGTTCGCAGGGCGGTATTTCTCGCATAATGAGCATGCTTGCGCGTATTCTAATATTTGATTACTCATACCTGGCCAAAACATGATATCACTAGCACGCCGCGTTGCTTGGTTGCAGCCCTGGTGGCTGTTGTCGTGAACGGCTTTTATCATGTCAAAGCGTTCTGACCTTGGGATGATTATCTTTTGTCCCTTAAATATAAGGCCATTTTCAAACGATAGGTCATCTCTGTGGTTCCAATACTCAACTCCAGATTTGGGACAGTCTGGGCGCATACGTGGCCAACCATTCCTTATAACCTGTATGAGAGTTTGAACCTGATCATCATTTTGTGATGCAATTCGAATTTTTTCGAGCTTTTAGTCACTGACTGGTAACTGTTTGAGTACAGTATGTACATGTGCGTCCAGGTCTACAAGTAAGTCCGAATGTGTTTCCGGTACAAATTTGTGACTTAACGCGTCTCCGAGTGGTATGTTCGAACCTTTTTTATGTACTACTTCTATATCGTACGGTTGCAGTTGTAATAGTATTCTTTGCAGTCTTGGAGGTGCTGCACATACGGGTTTTTTCATTATGGCGACAACTGGAGCGCAGTCGCTCTCCACTATAATTGTGTGTTTGCCATATATGTTCTGTTTAAACTTCAGTACTCCAAGGAGAACGACCAGTGTCTCTTTTTCAATTTGAGACCATAAAATTTGTCTTTCGGTTAACAATTTACTGCTGTACGCTATTGGTTTGTTGTCTTGTAGACATACCATGTCAATGCCCTTTGATGAAGCATCAACTTGCAGCGTAAGCGGTTTTGCTGGGTCAAAGTATTTTAAGACTGGTGCCTGTGTGATGACCTCTTTGACCTTTGCGAATGCCGCGTCATGTTCTGGGTTCCAGATGCCAAGCAAAGATTCTAGTTCTTGTCTGTTTGTGGGAGTGTTCATGTTTACGATAGCAGACACTTTGTCCTTGTCTACAGACAGACCTTGATCCGTGATCACGTGCCCGAAATAATTAACCTGATTTTGACAAATGACAGCCTTGTCGGGGTTAAATTTAAGTCATTTTTCTCGCGCTCGCGTAAGCACGCTTCTGAGATTTTCATCGTGCTCGGACTTTGACTTGCCAAATATGATCAAGTCGTCGACTATACAGGCCACGCCTTCGAGCGGCTCCAGAATTTCGTCCATTTTCCGATTATAGATATCTTGAGACGACTCTAGACCCATGGGAAGTCTTAGATAACGATATCGGCCGAAGGGTGTTGCAAATGTGGTGAGACGTGACGACGCGTCAGTTAGCTCACACGAATAGTACCCTTTCGTTGCGTCCAGAACGCTAAAATATTTCGCGCCCGCTAGTTTTGCAGTGACGTCATCGATCGTTCGCATAGGATAGTACGGTCTTTGGATGCATTCATTCAAGGCTTTCGGATCTATGCAAACTCTAAGACCTTTTTTGTTCGGTTTTTCGACACATACTATAGCATTGACCCATTCCATGGGCTCTGTTACTTTAGCAATTATGCCTTTTGACTCCATTAAATCGAGCTCTGTCTTTAACCTATCCAGTAAGGCATGCGGTACTTTTCTTGTGGCGCACACGACAGACACAGAATTGTCTTTAAGCTTAATTGAACAAGTGCCTTCAGAATGTCCAATTCCTTCGAAAACGTCTCTAAACTCATTAATGGATGAACTGTAGTTTTTTGTTGGTCAATGGCATATGTTAACTGAATTAAACCTAGATTGCAGGCTGTTTGTAGATTTATCAATGCAGGGGCGATTTTCTGGTTTACAACTTAAAACTCTGCTTGAGTTGACCTATCTTTGTAAACACAGCGGAGGTGTATTTTACCGATAACAGTCAGCTGATTTCCACAATAGGATGTTAATTTAGCTTCGGGGGTAGCAAAGGGCCGTTAATGTTTAATTTTCGGAATTTTTCTTGTGGGAGTATGTTGACCTGGCTTCCTGTATCAATTTTTGCATCAAGGCTTGAGTTATGAATCTCGATATGGACAATGGCCTGATCTGGTCTAGAATGTGAATGAAAATCACTTACCGAGTGAACGAAAAATTCATCCTCACTCGAGTCAGTAAAATCCAAATTTTCACAGACTGAATGTACATTTTTATCTGTTTCTGTTCTACACATTTTAGCGAAGTGATTAAATTTCGAACACTTGTTGCATTTTAAGCCAAATGCTGGACAGTCTGTTTGTTTGTGTTTTTTATTTCCGCATCGTGAGCAAATGTTCCTGTGTGTCTTCTGCATGTCAGGTCGGCTGCGTCTCATGGGTATCCGTTCGGGCTGGTCACGCTCCTGGTATGACTCTTTCCTTTGTTTATTTAGATTTCGTCCTCTGTGGGTATTTGACTGTGCGAATGTTAAGTCTTTTCCTTTTTCTATCAATTTTTCGCACACCCGTTCCGATTTGCAACCAAATACTATTCTGTCTCTTAGCATTTCGTCTAATTTATCTCCAAAATCGCAATCTTTTGCCTTTATTGATAGTCTTGCGATAAATTCATCGATGGTGTCCTCGTTCTGAATTTCATGATAAAATTTATATCTTGCGAAAACTAGACTTGCTTGGGGCTCAACAAATTCCTTAAATTTAGTAAGAATGAACGCCGGGTCTTTATTTTGAGCCTCCGTTAAGTCCCATGACTCATGTACCGTGCGGCCTCTATCGCCCACCCATAATAATATGTAAGCACATTGTTCTTTTGGATTTTTCCCTTTAAGAGGTCCATCGAACATCAACTTGCTGTGTCTTTCAAACTTACTCCAACTGTCTGGGAGATTGGTTGACTCCCAGTCCATAGATGGGTGTTGTAGACCAGTGCTTCCTGTTGCCATTGTCAGTGTTCACTTTACAAGCCTTGCAGTTATAGTATTTTTGTTTTATATCCAATTTATCACTTTGAATCGTTTACACTTTTAAGTAACTGATTTTAAATCCCGATTCTTACACCATGTTTCTTTATTATGATATGTCCACAGTTCGTAGGAGAGAGATCAGAACACAACACGTGATTCTACTTTACACTATTTACTGTTACGACTGACTGGCGCGGGAAGCGCTATCAGAATATAAAGGGGCATTCACGCAAATGTAACAATGTTTTGTGCTTCCGTCATCGAGTAATGAATTTATCAAGATTGTTCTAGAATTTCCTGTGTACACTTCTACTGGAACTGTACGTAAAGTTATTGTTGTTGCTGCAGCTTTAGTTCCCCAAATTATCTCCACTTTTCGGAATAAGTACTTGCGTGTTACTATTTAAAGGCGACTGCTGCCAATGTAAGATTTTTGATGTTTCTTGTACAGCCGTTTGTACCGCAAACTCGAAATTTCTTACAATTATTTCCTCGGTGGTTGTCTCGTAAACACCTAAAACACAATCCTACATCTCTTGCTTTCTGCCACCTATTCGTAATATCCATAGATTTGAAAACTGCACATTCCCAGACATTATGCAAATCTAATTTGCAAACTTTACAGTTTTTCTTTTACTTTTGCGTTTGCTTATTGTCAGCAAAAAAAGATCGATTACTGTTTCTTGATCTGTCACTGCTTGCTAGACCGTGTTTTTCCCCAAAGCTATTGACAAGTACTTTGACACTTAATTAATCCAATTTCTCAATGTTTCAACAGATTCTTCTTCCTTTGTTTCATAAAGCCAACGATGAAACCTACTTAACATTTTTTCCGGTAATTTTCTTTGTAATGATAAATTCAATGAACCGTCCCCGAGATACTCTTCACCGGTAGCCTCTTTTAAAGGCACTCGCTACAGTTTTTCCGGAAGGGTCGATATTTACCCCAACACCGTGTCAATTTGGCTGTGTTTCTAATCGATGTAGCTCAATGCAGGCTTGGTGCGGTCTTCTGCGCATGCCCGGAAGTGATTATCTACGGCAAAAATTCGCAAATTATTGTATGTTCGCGTGCATTTAATGTACAAAATGTATAATATACTGACTAAAGGTTAGGGTAAGTATCACCATGGTAACAAAATATATACATTTAAAGTACTTTTAGTTCAAATTGCTTCAATCCGACATATACTGGAGTCTGTTATTTATACCAGCGCTCAGACTCTGCATTAAGTCACAGCTGTTTCTAATCTCGTACTGTACCCGTACCGTACATTCGTAAACTATAGGTTTTGTTAAAAAAAGGCGGAAACTTTCATCGTTCTATGCCATCAAAATGCTTCAGAAACACCTTAAAATCCGCTTATTAGGAAATCTGCCGTTTGATAATTTTATATATATATATTTCTAAGTCATTTGCTCAAACACTGAAAGAGTGTTTCGTACCAACCTGCGTTGTATAAATGCCCGCCACACCCCACATCGCTGTAATTTTATTTAAGCGAAATCTAATATGGTGACCTATTTTCTTTTTGTTTTAGATTAGGTAGACATAACCAAAGGTATGTGCAGAGTTTGATTAAATTCTATTATGTGAAACTCGATAAAATAGCAGAAGTACCAACTTAAAACTGACAAAAATATGCAAAAAATAGCCCTTGGGTCTGCTGAACAAGTATACCTTTCTTTACAAAATCATGTTCTTTAGATTTCTCTGAGCATGTTTCAAATAGATATATTGTTTTCCGTTATAAAAATGCTTAGATAATCAAATTTATGCTGATTATTGTACTTTACTGAAAGATATTTTAGGATTACAGAAATTTTGAAAAATGTTTAAAATAGCACCATATCTAGGGGCAAATTAAATTGAAACAAAGCTGGTGACCAAGTATTTTTATTTCATTTTTCAATACATCTTAACATGATCTTTTATTACAAAACATTTCATCAAAATCTATTATTGAGAAAAGAATTACGAAACTGTAGCGAGCGTCCTTAAGTTAATAACAGCTACATCATGCAGGTCAGCGAATTTTTCTACTACCTTCGGATCTTCACTTTTTAATGATGGAAATTTATCTATCTCATCAAGAAACCGCGTTAACTTTCTACGCTCACCACCGAACTTTCTTTCTAACCGTTCTTTTGCAGCATTGCATGCTTCAGCAGACTGTCCTAAATCAGCAAAGGTTTTTAATGTATCGCTTTTCATATACTGACGTAACTGTTGCAGTTTATTCTCTGGTGCTTTATCGATGCACGCCATAAATGCAGCCATCCAAGTTTCATATTTCCGTTTGTCACCATAAAAAAACTGGAATACCAACACGTTTCATTTGTCGCCATAGGTCTTTTTATAAATTTTCAGTTGTTTCATCGTTAACTGAACTTGTACTCTGTTGTGTCATTAATTTATCATACATTGTCTGTGACGTCTCACTGTATAGTTTGTTCAATAGCTCCATCTCTTCAGTTACTTTATTTGCATTTTCATAGTCTTTGTTTTCTTTATACATACTACAAAGTTCCTCCAAAACAACTACTGCCTCATCTATCTCCGAATCCAGTTGACTTCTAAGTCCCTTGACTAATTCTTTGTCAATCAATTCTACCTCCACTGCATACAAAAGTTTATTTTTAGCCTTTGTAAACGCTGTCTTCACTTTAGATTTCTTAAGTTTTAAACCAAACCAATCTATTTAGCATCGAAATTGAAGCAAATAGTGATAACTACATAGAAATAGAGGATGCTGCTGACTTAGACGAGCTACAAAATGTTATATTTGATTCTAAACTTACAGATGAAAAAAAATTGAAACGTGTCGAATTAGGGCTTATTGAAGAAAAGGCTAAACAAGTTCAAATCGCGTTCTGATATGATAGCATGAAATTAACATAATTGAAATAAGACAGGCGCGGCGTTCCATAAATAATCGTCTAGATTTTGTTGCTAACTAAAAAGATGCCTATAATTCAATTGTTTATACTTAATATGTTATGGGCAGAAGGCCTGAACCATACTGTAAATAAAGTTAAAGTAATAACAAAGGAAACAAAACTACAATTAGTTATTAGTATTGGCTTAACCACAAATGAACACAAAATAATTCAACCATTATAGATATTTTCATTGATACGCTTGTTATAGATCAGAAATATCTATAACGTCATGCTAGACATTTATGTACTTCATTGTCTTCCATAGCAACAATATTCAAAACAAATACATGAGAACTGATTTAACTAAATTTTATTTAAATATATTTTAGGACACTCTTTGCTGGATACTTTAATATTTTGTTTGTGATTAATTGTTTGATGGACATTTCATGCAGGTGTACAGGTGTTTTGGTATTTGCGCAAGAATACATAAATAAAACAACTGCTTAGTTTTAAGATTCAAAATGTGGACCAGAACATAATTGTCTATGGTAAGTAAAATATCCAGAAGTTGTCAAAAGAAAATTAGATAAAATGTATAAAAGTTTGTAAGTCATATTTTGTATTAATGTAAGCATACACTCTGTCTGTGTGCCGCTCCTATCTTGTTCTCTTTCATATCAAATTATGTTTTTGTTATTATAGCAGATATAATTATCATTATTTCTTAAATGATTTATTTCTTATAATTTCTGTTGCCCAACTAAATAATAAATGTGAAATATGATAATGAAACAGTTACAAAACAGTTACAAAATAATTTAGATGGGTATTTACATATATTTCCGTTTAAAACACGGTCTCCTGTCGTCTCCTTTTTTAATAGTCTAATTTCAATTGTATTATTACATTCTTCTGAAAAAATGAATAACTTCTTTTGAAATCTTTGTTTTAAATAGATACACTTTCACGGCGAATGAAGATATATTCCCTTTAATGAACAATGTATGACACGAAATCAAGGCGTGCTGATTTTATCACGAACGAGACACTAAACATAATTTTGGCGTATTTAAGTCTTATTCCTTGCAGCCGTTTCTACAACAATTGTTTAAGACTGTAATCAAATTTAACGTTAAATGCAAACAGAGTATTGTAACGATGACACGATCAAATTTTGAAAGTATTAAAGAATGCCCGCGTTAACATTTTACAGTTAAAACAAGGCAACAACAAAGGTAAAGTGACGCCTATTTCCATATATGTAATATATTTATATACAAAACAAAGCATAATGTTCGGATAACACAATCAAAATTACTTTTAGATATTACGGTGTAACAAAGTAATTAACTTGAACGTCTAAGGCAGACAATCTAAGTTTCAAATGTTGACATGTATAATTTTGTCAGAATTATTCTTTGCTGCTAGTTGCAAAACGGAGTTAAACCACAAGTTGTAAATATATACTGTACACTAGCTTAAACGGCAGCTGAACTTTTTTTATCTATATTTACATCTTGTATGACTTGATAAAATAATCACTGCAGTAAAGAGAGAAATAAAATTTTCGTCGGAGTGAATTAGACGAAAATTGATTTCCCTTGATAAGTTAGCTCCGATAGGTGACACTGTATATTATGCACGAAGTTTTCGGTAGTTTTGGTCTTCGGTAAAAAAGAATACGATTTGAATGCGCTAAGAGAAGAGGTTCGATGAAATTCGTTGTCAGTATCTTCTGAAGTGAAAAAGTTAAGAACCGAGAAAGACGTTGGAAGTAGGAAGGAAATCGTATTCAATTTGATTATAACTCCGAGTTGGAGGAAAATTTGAAAAGAAGGACTTTTGGCGGTAGATAATGGAAAAATGGAATATGCCGTGGATTTGCTCAGCAACTCCGAAGACGAGTCACGAATTAGTAAGGCAGATTAACCTGCCTTCAAGAGGAAGAAGGTCAAACAAAGGTCTAAATCGTTTAATAGGCCTTCCGCTGCATATTGTATTTTTGGTGCTGGTAAACGTGCATGGCCATCCGCTTTCACAGGGACATTTCCTACTCAAAACCATGGACAAACAAATGAACCAAGGTATGGCTCCTTTCGTGGCTCCTCTGCCGCACCATCCTTCAGACGACATCCCTTTACCTCAGGTCCATGCTTCGCCTGTGGAAAGCTCAACCACATTTGAAGAACGTGCCCCTACACAAGGACGGCGCAGCAACCTGAATTACCCGGACGAAAATGAGAGCTTCCTAGTTAGGGAAAACCGAGATATTGACTTTCAAGATGAGTATTCTATTTTTAGATCTTTTGAGTATGATGAAATGAAGTTTACAGACGATTTCTTTGAATATGAACATGAACAGAAAGATATTATTGTTACAAAATCATATTGATTTTTGGAAGGCCGTAGGAGCAAGTCAGTTTATTTTAGATACCATTTTTATGGATACAAAATCTAATATCATTTTACTCGTTACCAAGTAGATCTTATTCTAGTAATAATTCGTCTGCTTCAAAAGAAAGTTATTTTGTTAAAGAGGCTATACAAAGTTTATTTGAAAGAGATTTGTTTAATTGAACATTGTGCAGATGTACCTACAATTGTTAATCATTTGTCTGTTTCTACACAAAACAATGGCAAAAACGTTTTATTTTAGATTTACGATTAGTCGATAAGCATGTATGGAAACAGTCTGTGAAATATGAAGATATGAGATAAGCACTCATGTTTATTAAAAAGGACAGTTAGATGATAAAATTTGATATTCATTCTGCATATCATTTTGTGGATATAGTTTTACCACACACTATTTCTAGGGTTTTCTTTTGTTGACATGAAAGGCATAGTTCGCTATTATTATTATTTCCTTGATATATTCTATTCGTCTAGAAGTATAGTGGTTCCAAAGAATATAGCAGACTATTTATTAAGAGTATTAAAGACTGATGACTGGGTGATATCTTCTGAAATCTTAAAAATGATACAGGAAAGATGGGCATTGTTAGATGTAGACATTTTTGCGTCAGAAGATAATGCCAAGTTTTGGTGTTACAAGTCTACTAGTGTAGATCAGTTTACTTTTGACTGGGGCAAAAAGTTTGGATTATATGTTCCTCCTGTCATTTTAGTAAGGAGGGTTTTAAAGAAAATGGAAAAATGTAAAGCCAAAGGTATTTGGTTATTCCCGAGTCGACATCTGCCAATTTTTGACCATTATTGTGCTAAACAAACGGCATTTAGGAGTCTTTTGTGAAAGACTGGATGTATTTACCAACGGATAAAGAATCCATTACTGCATGTCAAAATGGGAAAGGAATATTTAGAAACGAAATTTTGAAATGCAATATATGTTAGCCTCGAATTTCAAAATAGAATAAGGGAAATTGCTTTTTTATGCATATATGTATATTACGAACCGAGTAGTCTCCCTTGGTAAATATGCGTGGCATCCTTTAGAAGTAAAAACTGCCTAGGCGCATGCATTAAAACACCATGTTACTTTTTCATGTTGGGAATTATGTGTGGATATAGGCACATAGGGTAAAATGTATTGTATTTGTTGGAGATACCTCGTATCATGTTTATAGATGATTGCTTAATTCAGACTTAAGTCTGGTACTATGTGTTACACATAGGGGTGGGATATGATTATGTATGTATCTTTATGGTTATACATAAATACGGGTTTAGGACTGAGATATTGATTGATAGGCATATACCTCTTTAAAGTTTGCTTATATAACTGGGTACTTTGTAGGTTGTATTAAACATTTATATTGTTTACAAAAACATGATTTATTTGCTCGAAATGGTGCAAAGATTTGACACAGAAACAATACACATGTGCTGTACACATGGTTTATTAAATACATTAAGCTTCAATATATTATGGTAAAGTAATTTTTGTATCTCATCACACTCATGTATGTTTGACTGCGGAAAATAAAAATAATAGAGATTACTTATGTAACTTGATGCTTTTTAGAAGTTACGCAATATATTTAAACTGAAAAGATTCTGGAAAACATGTCTTTTTGATGTTTAACGTTTTAACATATTTATGTAGATAATAGTTGATATATAATTACGAATGTTTAAAGTACATTTGAAATATTAAATATTCCTCTACACGTTTATTTTTCAGAGTTATGCTGATGACATAGAACAGCTGCCGACGTCCTGGCGGACAAGGTCTCCTTACTAACAGATATATTCAAAGAATCTAGAGAAGAAACACTTGTTTGGTTTTCAAAGGAGGATTCAAACGTTGGAGAGCCTGGGCTTTGAGTAATGGACTGGAGAGTAAGGATACATTGCCCGCTGAGGCGTTCCATATAGCGTTGTATCTGACATCTTTGGCACATTCCGCCAATACACACAGTCCTATTTCAAATGTATTTTATAGCATTAAGTTTATTTGACTTCAGATCACCTACAAATTCTAATTTAGTTGTGAATGTGTTGAGTGAGGCTAAAAGAAAGCTAGCTAAATCTACCTATTACTATAGAGTTGATGTTTAAAATGTTTACATGTTTATATGAAGAAAGGAATGTAAAAGTCAGAGAACTATTTGCGTGTGTTAACTTTCATTTGCTGTGTTTTAAGAAGTGGTGAACGTTTGAACCTACGTAGATGTGACATCATTACTAATAGTGTATATATGAATGTGTTTATAGAATCGAGTAAAACGGATAAATATCGTGATGGGGCATAGATCCTCATAGCTAGAACTGGTACTGTATCGTGTCCGGTCTTTAACCTTGGAACGATATTCATTATGGGCAGATAGTTCATGTCATTCAGATGTTTATATATTTTCTCATTTGAGTGCAACCAAGACTTGTTACGTACTTCCATTTAGTTTATAGAAACCTTCGGACACTCTTTTTTTAGAAGCGTTTTTTTAGAAACTCTGTATTGGTAGCACTCATTGAGATCAGGCGGGGCTACCATGGTAGATGGCTTAGTGATTCATCCAAAGGGGGCTATAATAAGGACTCTTTTGATGAAAGGCTAAACGTTTCATTATCTTTGGGACTTTAAATTATTTAAAATGTTGAAGATTTTTGTTGCCGCCCGTTCTTTTAATTCAGTCGGTCTGCGGTTCCCATGGCTCATACCAAAAATTTATATTATGCTATTTGTTCATTTATAAGATCTATCAAAGGCAGAGTAATAAGGGAAATGGATTTTTTGTCGCTTGAAATGAGTGAATAAGACGAAAATTGATTTCATTTGATAAAGTTAGCTGCGATAGGTGACGCTGTATATTATGCTCGAAGTTTTCGGTAGTTTTGGCGCTAAATAGTCATTCAACATTGGGAACGACTGACAGCAGGTTCTGATTTTCATTTTTAAACATTAATCGTGTTGAATGAGCTCAAACTCTTTTTATTGGTTATGAGAAAAAGCAGGTATTCGGAAATAGGGGTAAAATGGCCTGGCCTATGCGGACAGGGTGCGATTTGTTTAGATAAAGTTATTATTATTATTATTATTATAGTTATTATTATTATCATTATTATGTAACGCCATTGAATATGTCATTGTATAGAAATATGCGTTTAATCAAATAAATCAGTTTCAGTTTCATTAGCTCTTTGATGCTTTAACTATTGGTGAAGTCTAGCACGTTTAAACATATCTCTTAGGCCTTGCACAGTTTCTGATTTTATATGCAAAATTTAATTAGAAAGAGTCATGAAAAAATTAGTTCTTATTGATTTCAACCAAGTTGTGAACCTTTTCCAAATTATCATGACATGACATAAGAGACCATACTACATAAAATTACATAAACACTTCCATATATAACAAACTGTTAAGAACATGTACAAGTTGTATAATCATATCAAATTATTTTATACATAATGTGCCTATTACTATTCCTCTTGCAGGCGATTCTAAGTAATGCCGTTGCAGAGTTGATTAATTGGAACTTATTTTCATTAAAATGATTTGAATTAAATTATTCTAAAATGGTCAGAACAATACACTGGGAATGAAACACACAATCGCGTAATTTGCACAATATCTGTTTCTAGTCCGTGATATGATAAGCTGCTTTATTTCATACCTATATATTTTCAACCAGTTTGAAGCTTTTCTTTTAATCACGTGACAATACAATAGAAACCAGTATTATATTGTGTGATTTAAAATCCAAAATCTACAGTCCACAAACTCCATACTTTTTCATATTGGACCCGAAGCCGAAAAATCTATTTTTTTCGTATTGGACCGGTCAAATCTTCAGATTCCTTATAAAGTCATTTTGGAATGACTTCGCTTGTATATAGCGACAACAGTAAACTTTTTAAGAAAAGCGATAACTTTCTTAATTTGGAACGAAACACGTAAGTGTAAGCACTCAATTTCTTAGTTAGAACATTTTCTATCCGATGATTATGGTTTGGGTTCAAAATTTCATGAAAAGTTATTTTCGATTGTAGTAGCATTTGGAGTAAATGTACGTATTATCAGAGAAGAACGTATTTTATAATGAGCGTTGCTGTTTTCAGTTAAAATGTATTATTTCTTTTTGCGTCTATCATTTTATAGGGTGAAATAAAGAGGTAATTTAACGATACCGATTTCTATTGGACTCGTACACAGCAGTAATGATCGGCATTCGCCTCGTCCAAATAAAGATTATTACTGCTGTGTACTCGTCCATTAGAAATCAGTTTTGTACTAAACACTGTTAAATAGTATCATAATATACATAAATGTACCTAGTGAGTTCGCGGTCAGTACAATGTCTTTAATGACCTTTAAATGTAAAGATGTATACTAAGGTGAATGAAACACAAATATTCTCGTAATATATACCCTATCTATTTTTAGTTCGTGATATATCAGGCTGATATATACACAAACTTTCACAATCAATACACATGTGCTTAAAGACCCACTTCCATAGGAACTTTATGCAAAACATTTTGATTTTAGTGCTATAATACAGGTATTGTACAAGATGACAGGAGGACAATTTAAGCTTCTTGAATAAGTGTGTTTTCACAACTTCATTTGCATTCAGTCATTCTCTTTTCAGTATAGTTTTATAAACATAGAATAATAACTATTTTACATCGTATAAATAAAGTTTGGTCTAGACTCACCTAAATACATCAAGTATTGTGCATACTGCTACATTCATCGAATGATATATTTAGACATTAACACATTGTCTTGTCCTTATATATTTCAATTTGTAACTAGATACATTTTCTTCTTGCAAGGCATATATAATAACTATCATAGAAATACAATAAAATACAGTAATTTTGTGGTAGGTCTTTAAAATCAACATTTCAATGTATAGATGTAGAGTAGGGTTTTATAGACTTTTAATAAAATATTTGATAACTTAATTCTATTTATGTGAAATATCTTTATCACTTTACAAACTAATAGTACTATAACCTTTTGAATAATGTTGATACATATCCTAATCTGGAGTAACGGGATTTTCAACTTCAATATTTGCAGTTGATGATACGTATCATGAAAAACCGAGTAAGTGATTACGATCCTAACAATTACGGCCAACTGAATGAAGATCTGGGACCGTATTCATAAAGCATCTTAAGTATAAGTATAAGAAATTGATTATTTACTTAAGTATTACTTAGGTTAGAAATTTATTTTACTTAAGTATATTTGTTATTCATAAAACAACTTAATAAGTAATTCTTGTTTTTTATTGTGGATGAAAACATTAAAAAAACAACATTAATTTCAGACAGATACAACATGCACAATTATGTTTAAAGTGCTTTTATCTGAAAACAACACTTTAATCGTACTCACCACGCTATTTTATTTTCTGACTTAAGTCATTTCTTACGTATCTTAAGTTTTAGCTGTTTTATGACTAGAACTTAAGTTTTTACTTAGACTTAAATTGAAATCACCACAAACCTAAGTAAAATCTTAAACTTAAGTCAAAACTTATACTTAAGATGCTTTATGAATACGGCCCCTTATCGCGATTTTTTTGCATCATCGTTCATTTTCTTCCGCTGGCGTTGGGGTGATCTTTCCGTGACAAAGTTTGCTTTCCCTATATTTGGAGTGCCATTGTTATTGCTCGTATTTTTCATTAAACATTCAGAATTTTACTGTCCACTGAATGGCCGGATTCCTTCCTTTCGCTTACCTTTGTCCGTTTTTCCTTCTTCTTCATTGCATCATCAACGTAACTCTCGTGATCGCTAGCTAACGGACCGTCTGTCGGATAAGAATCACATAGTTTTGTCTCATCTATGTCATTCATAATGCAGCGGGAGAAGGAGATTTGTCAACAATGCAGTGGCCTCTGTTATGGCCAATTTCATGTTAGTCGAGACACTTCCAACTGTTTCTACACTCTGATGCTTTATTTCCGTCATCGTGGCACTTTTTGCATGTGATATTTTTGCGTATTTTAGAAGAGGGTCCTTGAGGGTATTATTATTTTCATTATAATAATTATTATTATACCAGATTTGTTGAGCGCCCTTTTCATAAGAAATACACGTTCAAGGGCGCTTTACAATACATTACAAACATGTGACAATAAAATGATATGTAGATAAAACAAACTGAAACTAAATAATTATAAACTGAAACTAATAATTTGATTAAACGCCTATTTTTATAAATGATATGTTCAACGGCGTTGTACATAGTAATAATGATGATATTAATAATAATAATAATAATAGTAATAATAATAATAATAATAATAATAGTTATAATAATATCAATAATGCCAGTGATCATAATTACAGCCTTATTATAACGAACAGTCATGACCGTACCCCTTCCCTTGAAGTTATCTTACCCCTATTGCCAATACCTGTGCTTAAAGCATCTGGTACGCCCAGGCGAGCTTCATATAGAGGTTCTACCCCCTCCCCTCCCCCTGTTAATGGTGCCATCATATACTGTATTAGAAATAACACACACTTCAGGTGAAACTCAAGTCTTTCAAAAACACACACATAGAATGTCATAACCCGTGAAATGTGACATGATGAAATAAAGGATGAATGATGAATTGCCGATTTAGTTAATTACATGATGAATTGTACAGCAAAGAGATATTCGTCGGTGACAAATGACTTGCCGTAGTTCTGTATCACAAAAATAACAATAGCATATTTATTATGGTAAGAAACAGTCACAATTGGTATCTATGTATTGTAGAAAAGTTTCAAAAGGTGTGTTTTGAGAGCTTTTTGAAGGAATTTAGTAATGAATCTTTTCTGAGATTGTCAGAGAGAGAATTCCATTGTTTTGCGGCGGCCACTCTGAAACTTCTATAACCGTAGGAAACCAGTCGACATTTTTGTGGCACAAGGGTTGTTGCTGCACTTGCTGATCTCAGATTTCTAGTTGGCACGTAAACCTCCAGTAAGTCTCTCATATACCCCGCGACTGTCCATGCAAGGCCTTGAATGTTTTAATGATAATTTTGTATTTGTTTTTATCTTGTATTTGAAGCCGATGAAGATCTCTAAGGATTGGTGTTATATGTTCAAAACGGGTTGTTTTCGTAAAAAGACGTGCAGCTGTGTTTTGAATATTTTGTAGTTTGTTTGTACTTAATTTTGGCACGGCATACAAAAAATATTGCAGAAATTTAATCGTGAAGTCACAAGCGAGTTTATTAGGGTTTTGGTGGCATCAGTTGTTAAATTAGGTCGAATGTGACCAATTTGTTGAAACGATAGATAGAGTTGGGAGTCATCTGCATAAAAATTGTGGCTTAGACAGTGGTTTCTACAGATGGACCCGACTTTGTGTACATCGTGTAGAAGTTTTGGCCTAGAACGGATCCTTGAGGAACACTGAATTTTATAAGGACTGGTTCAGAGAGTTTGCCATCGGTGCATACTGTTTGGCAGCGGTCTGTTAGGTATGACCAATTGAAACGGTTTATCGGCGATTCCAAAATTAAATTCGAGTCTATGAAGAAGAGTGTTATGGTCGAATGCAACCGGCAGGTCCAACATCACAAGTACTGCGACGTCACCTTTGTTTAGGGATTCGAGAATGACGTTTTGAACTTTTAACAATGCGGTTTCAGTTGATGAAATTTTCTGTATGCTGACTGGTTTATTTCACGCAGTTGATTGTTTGTCAAATGTTCCTCAATTCTTCTGTTTACCACTTTTTCGAGGATTTTTTAGAGGAATGGCAGATTGGAAACAGGCCTGTAATTCTTGAGTGTGTTTTGGTCAAAACCTGGCTTTATTAACAATGGTCTTATTTGGAACAATTTTCGTCAATATTGGGAGAAGTTCGGTTATACACGATTTCAAGAGCCATGTAGGAAAAAGTCTAATTCACATGACTTATAAGCTGACTGTTGAACAAGCTTTTTCACTTCCTCCTCTGTTGCTAGACTGAAACTAGCCAAACGCGCAGTATCACATAGTTCTATGCGTCCGTCTTCACTCTGATCCTGGGATGCAATATTAGTTCTGATTGTTTCTATTTTGTCTATGAAGAAATTGCTGAACTCCTGTGCTAGTATTTTTGGGTTTGCCTGATGGAAGTGCAACTTCACTTGGACCGTTCAGTAAATGTTTCGTTATTTTGAACAAACTTTCTTGGTCTCATTCACTTGATTCTACTTTCCCTGAGTGATAATCAATTTTTGCCCTTTTAACATTTTGTTAACGATTGCGCATTAGTTCCTATACATAAAGTGGTCAATGATGAATCCTGAAGTCTGCAATTTACGTTCTAGTTTACGCTTCAAATGGTTGGCATCTTGGAGCCCCTCCGAGAGCTAGGGACAAGATGGTCTTAATGTGAGGTTGTTTTACAAAGGCGCATAATTGTAAATTAAAGCTGAAAGTTCACTTTTGTATGATGAGATAGGAGTTTTGCATCTGATGTACTCTGTGACAAATTCAAAAGATCGGATGGTAGAATATTAGCTTTGAAAGGATCAACGTCAATCGAACGGAGTTTCCTGTATGTCACAGTTTTCTTTACCGGAGGGGGTTTCGCGGCAAGTGCATTAAACATTACCGCGAATTGATCCTTGGCTATTTTTCCAGAGCTATCTGATGACCCAAGATCAGTCAATACTACTGCCGATTCTGTGTTATCCATGTCTCTGGTGATGACCACGTCTAGGGTATGAACGTCGACGTGGGTGGGACCATACACATGTTGGATACATGCCACAAGATTGTAACACACTGTTAAATCTGATGGTGTCACGATCAGAAAGAATGTCTAAATAGGAATCCAGATTGCCAGTAATTATGATATTCTTGTCAATTGCCGCGTATTTTAATACGAAATCTCGCCACTCGGTATCCAGAAAATCATTTGTATCTCTACGCTTACTACCAGGGCGTGGCACATGCTTGATTTTGTACCCATCAGGTAACAGTTCACCTAGACCTGTTTATATATGGATGTGCCTAACCATGTCTCAATCACAGCAATAAGGTCTAGATCATTCGAGATAATAAAGTCACAGAAGGATGTTGTTTTGTTTTTCAAGGATCTTGGGTTAATGTAAGACTTTTTTTGTTTTATACTTTTCTGGCCTTAACTATTGTTTGAGATTTATATTTTATGTGGGATATATTCATTGTTCATCTTGAATCCAGCACTTCTTTGTTGAATTTTTGATTATGCTTTGGTCTATCTGTTGATATTACAGTAGAAATTGCCTCTGGTAATGTTCTAATATTGTCCAGATTAATCCCTTGATTGATATCCCTATTACGTGTTAGTTGATTATTACCACCTCTGGCAGATCTGTAAATCAAAATATCATAGTCCTTCAGACTTAGGGTACTCTTTTTTACAATACATAGTCTGTCACCTGTGTCACAATTTGTATTTGAGTTATTATGCCATCATCAACAGACTATGGAATATCTGTAATTCGTACCCTTACGGTGTTTTCCCCGTTGGTGTTCAAAAGCTTTACCTCCTTACCACTTATGCACATCATCAGTTAATAAGGCAGTATAATCATGAATGTTGTCTATGTAAATTATCCACATATTTCGTACTCTCTGAATCCCAGTAATATGAGAGCAACCTATATCTTCAGATAAAGCTTCATAAGGTTCTGCATGCTTAATCCAGTCTTGTTTGCAGGAGGTTTCCAAAGACTTGTAGTTCGCCATATTGATTTACGTTTTTTCACTTTCACCAGCGTGTGAAGATCGTCACTGCTCGTATTTTCGATCATTTTGACAAGTTCAGCTCTCAATTCATCGCGTAAAATACCTCAAAATTCAAGTAATGGAAAAATCACGATGAGATTCCTGATTATAATCAAGAAATACGCTATATTGTAAGACCATAAACAATCACTACCGTATTCAGTGGTGGCTTACATATTTTGCCTATTTAAGAATCACTAGACTATTCAAAAGTTAGTACAACGTACGTCAAAAATATGTCAAAATAATAGTAAAAGTTGCCCATATTAGAACAGAAAGTATTCCGTGATACATGTATAATGAACGCATGCAGAATATTTTTGTGTTGTCCTAATCTTTATGTGCACCTAAAAGAAACATTTTCGTAGTAAATTATGCCAGTGTAGATATTCATGTTTGAATTTCACCCGTCAAGGCATGTATATCAAATAGCATGAACATGAATTGTTAAACGTTCGCTTAGGCCACACCAAATTGATTGCTTGGTCAACGGAGTTCCCGCTCCATATGTTGTTTTTTTTGTTTTGTCATGTCTTTTCAGAATATTTGTTTTGAAAATCAGCTTCCGCTAACTTCAGTGTTTGCTAACTTATTTCAAAATTCCAGAGCGGGCCTTTTTCAATTTGTAGCGACAGGTATTCATAAAATTAAGTACTTTTAATCATAATTGTCCATTAAAACACCAGGAGAACATGTTTAAGCCTCTGTATTTGTCTCAACATTTGCACCGATGTCACATTTAGATTGCAAAAATAAGTCTTTTCGTTAATCATTTTCTTCTCAAGATGAACATCTACGTCTCATTATTTCAAACAGTATCATCAATGATTCTATCATCAGAAATTTGTTGTAATTACACATTATCCCGTAAGCCCAATTTCGCTTAATATCTTATATTTGAAGAAGCTTTCGTGTGTACGGGCCCTCCGTAAGGATTTTAATTTACCCAACATACAAAACTTTTTCACCTATATAAGAATACAGTTCGGCAACAAATGGAGGTTTTAAATGAGGTCGTAGAAATTTAGCGGTGTGGCGTAACCATGGAAACGGCTACTGAAGCTGATAATCGCGGAAACTAAAAATCTTTCTTTTGTCATATTTCAAAAAGTAATGGTATTAGAAACTTGATTTTTTTCATATTTTTATTAAGTTATGAATTCCTATTGTTTGCAGTGATTATATTCTAAATATCTTATTAAATTATTTAATTGTCGTCAGCACGTGCAATTTTAGTTATTAGCACGTGCATTCAGTTGTGAACCAACAAGGTGCCTCTTTTAATCAGAAAATGTTTTCTGTACTTAATTACAACTATGGCTGATTTTTGGCTTGAAAATATTGTGTAATACGCATTCAATTAAAATTCAAAAAAATTTTAAAGGTCAGTTTAACACCATTTCATATATCAATGCAGCGGATTGCATGCCATATATACGTTATTCATTCGCTTCCTTTTCCAATACATATGGACAGTGAAGTTAGGGAATAACTCGTTGAATCTCGGCTTGGAATATTTAACATATATAATATGAAAAATAAAAGATTATCAAATAAATTGTTAGAAAACATGTGAATAAATTATGTTGTTTTTTTGTTGTTGTTGTTGGTTTTTTTTTGTGACATTGTAACCTGTCAGTATTGTATAGATACGCTTAACATATAATGCATGCATAAAAGTGTTCTCATTTTCGTTGATATTTTTACTATTACTGTTACGAATTCAAGTATTTTAGATTTCATACTTCTATCACTTTAATAATTAATCATATTACCGGACTTCTCTCCATAATTTAGCGGTACAATAATGGGAGTAAACTAGGCCTAGAGTAAAGACTTCCAGTGTGTGTAGAACGGTACTACCAAAGTGATGCTAATGTATATGTTTATATTGAAACCTGGTGCTCCATGTTATTTGTCAATTGCTAAATATCAGATAACACTGCTTAATGCCAGACACCATATGCAAAATGTTTTGAAAACGAAATGACATTTATTAAGTACTATGGAAGGCTATGGAAAGCCGGTGTGCCATGCTAATTGCCAAATGCTAAATGACAAACAGTTATTGCAAAATGCTATTTGCTATATGCTTAACCTTTAGCCTGCTAAATTTCTATAATGGACTGGTCCATCATTCAATTTGGGCAGTACCATTTATCATTTGAAGGGGTGTTTACTGAAAATTTACTGACTGAATAGCGAACAGTGCAGACCATGATCAAACTGCACGGATGTGCAGGCTGATCTTGGTCTGCACTGGTCGCAAAGACAGACTCAATTGCCGCCAGCAGGCTAAAGGTTAATGTCAAATATTGCCTGTGAAATGGTACATTTGTAATTGTCAAACAATAAATGATAATTGTTAATTGCAAATACGAAACAATAAATGCCAAATGCGTATTGCTAAGTACTTATTCAGATAAAGAGCTGAATATATCAGTGTATAAATGCATCCTGTAAATAGTCATTGGCCTTTGTAACATAACTTTGTCTCTATTAAAAATATTTCTTAACATTTTAGAGTGAAAAATTTCGATCATGTCATCTCATAACCCTCAGAACATGTTATTCCTTCAAATCAGGCTGATAGAACTTCATATGTTTTCACGTGATTTAAAGTAACAGTCATTAGTGTAAGGGATACAGATTATTAACTCACAAAGTTTAAGCATTTGACGAGTAGTATTTGTCATTTGGCAATAATTATAGGCATTTAGCACAAAGGATATGGCATATGGCATTTGATATGTATTGAAGGCCGGTGCGCCATGAATATAGCCAAATGTTAAATGACAATTATTTAATGCAAAATGCCAATAACTTAATGCTAAACACCAAATACATAATGCTAAATGCCAATCACTTAATGCTAAATGTCAAATACTTTATATAAACTGCAACATACCAAATGCGATATGCCTATGGAAGGCCAATGCGCATGGGGTAACTGCAAAAATGTTAATGCAAAATGAAAAATGCTATTTACGAACTGCTTAACTTCAAATATTGGCTTTCGAACGGTAATTGTCACTGATAAATGCTTTTTTGTTAAAACAATAAATGTCAAAATGCTCATTTTCATTGAAATAAAGTGCTGAATATATCAGTTATATAATCATTGCCCTTCGTTACATAACTTTTTTCTCTGCTACATATCTTAGTCTATTATATAATAAACATTTTATAGCAAAATGTTTCGGTTCCGTGTCCCTGTAACATCTGCACCGTTATTGCTTTAAATTAGACAGGCAGCACAACTATTTTTTTCCCAAATGAGTAAAAATTACATTCATTAGTTGAAGAGATAAAGATCACAAAGATCTTCTTCTCGTTCGCAACTACATTGTCAGACCAGTAGCCTTGACGAAACTTGTGGTTTGCCGCAGATCCTCAGTGCCTCCATACAGTTTCTGGTGCATTGAGGTATCTATCGGCCAAGTCGCAGCTCGCTCATGGTCATGCCTTTTTACATCTCCGAAGTATATGCTCCGCAGTCTGATCTTCCTCACCACATGAACAAGTTGGCGATGGTGCCAGTCTGTATTTCTTTTACATGTGAGCATTGAGCTTGTTGTGCATCAAGCGAAGCCTGACCAAAATCATTTGCTCAAGGAGAGGAAAAGCATCTTTCTCTATCCTTGGTCTCGTTAGTGCCTTGATGATGGTGACTTTCTTCTTGTAACTCACAGGTTTTGTTGGATGTTCTGCCTCTTCATTGCCTGCAAGTCCACAATGGATGTAATCCACTGAAGTGCTACTTTGCAGGTTATACTCAGGCTCTGCATTCTCCTGGCTAGTGCGGAGCTTTATTGTTGATCAGACCTTCCATAACAGACAGTGCATATGTGAGGAAGACGACTGAGGAGCTTTCTTCTGCCGTGTCTTCAACCATAGAGACGGCCATCATGAGTGCTTCAGGCTCTGCCTTGTAACTGCTGCAATGTTTTCCTGTGGCTGCATGTAGAAATTTTATGACATTTAGCATTTTGTATACGGCATATAGTATTTTGTAAGTAGCATTTAGCATTAAGTATGTGACATTTACATTAAGCCATTGACATTTAGCATTAACAACTTCTTATTTAGCATTTGGCAGTTAGCATAGCGCATCGGTCCCCACTAACTGCGCAGGGACAATGAGCCCCAGTGTTACGAAAAGAGAAGTTCGCCAAGCATGTAAGATGATGTTAGATGATCTGTTTTTGCAATTCAAAATGTAGTTCCATGTTGTTGATGAGATCTTGTATATGAGTCAGATAAGGATGTGACAGTTATAGCTTTGGCTTTGCTATATTGAGAAAAAATCTAGATCACATTCACTGTGAATTTCCATGTCTACATGTATACGGGTTATCGCTAAATGACAAATTTGATGGGAGTATTTTCAGATGGTGATGTTTTTCAGACAGATAATGTTTCTTTAATATATGAAACCTAACATCTCAACATATATATTTTTCATTTTTTGTGAGAAGACATGTTATATTTAATGGCTATACATGTGTTTTTATATCACTGAAATGCAGTAAAGCACTGAAAATGAGGTCTCAAGATTTAATAGTTTATATGAAACAAATGAAGAATGTAACCTTGTACCATTTCGGTATTTGCACTCAAAGCATTTTGATTCTAATATAGTGTGCATATTGATAAGTACCGGAACAGTCGTACAAAGTTGCAATAAAGAATAAATCCTAGCACTGAGACGTCTAGGTTTTATTCAAGTTGCTCAATTTGAGTAAGTGGTAGTGCGTGGAGGTGGGGGGATCCGGGGTTTGGCCATCCGCAGTTATTCATTAACACTTGAGATTCGTCCTTACACATAGTCCTATACTTACATTCTGTTTGCTTTTTAAAACGAGATTATGGTATATGTATGTTTTGCAATGTTTAGAATGTAAGTCATCATAATAAAACGATCATTTGGATTTCATTTTGTAGAGTTTTTGTATATAAAATAACTAGGAATATGCGACTTATTGAAGCAACGGAGCCGGAATGAAAATGTATAAAGATAACATTTACTGACCATCCTTTTGCAAACTATCACTTTAACATATGTATTTTTTTCTTCGTAACCGCATGCAGAGGATGTATATTGCTACTACAAATGTGCATGAAAGAAATACAGACATATTCTTTCAAAAACATCGTATTTTCCTTTTATTTTTCCATCCGGTCTATATACAAAATATATTCTACTTGATAACATACCGATGGTGATGATATCTCCGGAAAGTGTATTGCATAATACGAGATTTCAACAGAGTAACAATAAGTGACCCACCCCGAAAATAAGAAATACGCAAAACATTGTTATTATTTCGCAAATTTTATTGTACATTCTTTCTACATGTACATTAGCATCACTTTGGTAGAACCGCTCTACACACACTGGAAGCCTTTACTCTAGGCTTAGTTTACTCCCATAATGGTTCCGCTGTATTATGGAGAGAAGTCCGGTAATATGATTAATTATTAAAGAAATAGAAGTATGAAATCTAAAATACTTCATTTCGTAACAGTAATAGTAAAAATATCAACGAAAAAGGGAACAATTTTATGCTTGCATTATAATATGTTAAGAGTATCTATACAATACTGACAGCTAACATAAGGCAATGTCACAAAAACAATTTATCCACACGTTTTGCAACAATTAATTAAAAAATAAACTTTGTTGTTTTTCATATAATATCTATTAAATATTCCAAGCCGATATTTAACGCATTATTAATTAACTTCATTGTCCATATGTATTGAAAAAGGAAGCGAATTAATAGCCTATATGGCATGCGATCCGCTGCATTAATATATAAAATGATGTTAAACTGACGTATCAAAATTTTTAGAATTTTAATTGCATGCGTATTATACAACATTTTCAAGCCAAAAATCAGCCATAGTAACTGTTGTAATTAACACGGGGGAGGAAGTGTTACACGAAGGATGGAGTTCTTCTGATAACCTGTCATGTTTTCTTCTGATAACTGTTACGGAGTTCCTGGAAAACGTTACAGAGTTCTTCTGATGTCTGAATGACGAGCCATGGAATCGGTGGATAAAATAGTAATTATTTATCTTTAAATAGAGAGAATGGGGTGTAAAACTAAAGTTTGATGATCAAGGTTGCCTGATGTATTGTGCTATGCGTCAGAAAAAGCTGTTTAGTCTAATAATCAGTGCCACTTCTTTGAAATGAAGACATTTTGAGTAAAATATCGAAATCGTTTGCTTTTTCATACATATTATTCTTCTTATTCACGTTCTTCATCCTCACCACATGCAATAGAATAATTTTAGCGCAAAATTGCAAACATAAACCATTTTCTAACAATTTTATGCCCGATTTTTCAAATGTTACGGAACTCAGGTGATAACTCTGAAGATGTCACAGATTTCTTATGATAACTTTTATTACTGCGTGGGTGTTTCATGAGCTATGTTAAGATACTTTTTAGCTAATTTAATTATTTACAAAGGGTGTTAATGATGTTCTAACGTACTATATTTATCCAATGCACAGTATTGTGGTTATATAATGTACGGTATGAGTCTTTTGTAAAGTTTAAAACTATGTGCAGTATAATGACATATATAGTAAAATACGAATAGACAACAAATGCAGTAAATTGTATTTTTTCGTTATATCAATGGATGTGCCAATGTTCGTGAACAACGGTTTATTGGTTTCCGTTTTGATTGATCACTGAATTGAAATCAAATCCGTTCATCTATTTGCTGCATTTGCAGAGGCTGTCTTTTTCTGAAGCGGTTTATCGGATTAATATGTATGACTGCTGTTGTCATCGCATGCAATTCAATTGCTTGTTTAGTTATGCATATTCATATTATGACCTTTACGTTGAGTTAATATGTGGTAGGTTGAAAAGGCCAATATGCTAGTAAAGCTTTAGATAATTGTCCTTTGTTTCAGGATGCGACAGTCAGATATAAATACTGTCACAAAAGATTCCTGACGTCTGAAGCAGTTGCTCATGTTGTAAATATTCATCCTGAAAGGAAAGTCGCAATTACAACATTGAGGCCATGTAGCAGATTTAAAACAACTGTTTATGCACATTCTTGGTTGGTGTATTTATTCTTTTTAATTTGTGTACAGGACTTTATGTAGTATCTTTCGTCAACACTTGTATCAAACCATCTTTTTGATTCCACACCTCATGTTTTTTTTTTATTTCGATGTAAATGAGATGTTAAACCAAAATTTGTAGTCCTGTTTGGCGCCATATAACCTATACTGTGTTGGTGCGCCGTAAAACCCAAATAAATAAATAAATAAATAAACATTTTTCATCATAGGATATTTTTTATTCGTCCTGTCCAATGTCTTCCCCCAAGTAAATCAAACGTCCGTGTTTTAAGTTTGCCACAGTCATACATATTAATCCGATAAACCGCTTCAGAAAAAGACAGCCTCTGCAAATGCAGCAAATAGATGAACGGATTTGATTTCAGTTCAGTGATCAATCAAAACGGAAACCAATAAACCGTTGTTCACGAACATTGGCACATCCATTGATAGAACGAAAAAATACAATTTACTGCATTTGTTGTCTATTAGTATTTTACTATATATGTCATTATACTGCACATAGTTTTAAACTTTACAAAAGACTCATACCGTACATTATATAACCACAATACTGTGCATTGGATAAATATATTACGTTAGAACATCATTAACACCCTTTGTAAATAATTAAATTAGCTAAAAAGTATCTTAACATAGCTCATGAAACACCCTGGCAGTAATAAAAGTTATCATAAGAACTCTTTGACATCTTCAGAGTTATCACCTGAATTCCGTAACATTTGAAAAGTCGGGCATAAAATTGTTAGAAAGTGGTTTATGTTTGCAACTTTCCGCTAAAATTATTCTATTGCATGTGGTGAGGATGAAGAACGTGAATAAGAAGAATAATATGTATGAAAAAGCAAACGATTTCGATATTTTACTCAAAATTTCCTCATTTCAAAGAAGTGGCACTGATTATTAGACTAAACAGTTTTTTTCTGACGCACAGCACAAGACATCAGGCAACCTTGATCATCAAACTTTAGTTTTACACCCCATTCTCTCTATTTAAAGATAAATAATTACCATTTTATCCACCGATTCCTTGGCTCGTCATTCAGACATCAGAAGAACTCTGTAACGTTTTCCAGGAACTCCGTAACAGTTATCAGAAGAAATCATGACAGGTTATCAGAAGAACTCCATCCTTCGTGTGACACTTCCTCCCCCGTGATTAAGTCCAGAAAACATTTTCTGATTAAAAAAAGGCACCTTGTTGGTTCACAACTGAATGCAAGTGCTTATTACTAAAACTGTACGTGCTGACAACAATTAAGAAATTAAATAAGATCTTTAGAATATAATCATTGCAAACAATAGGTATTCATAACTTAATGAAAATTTGAAAAAAATCAAGTTTCTAATACTACTACCTTTTGAAATATGACACAAGAATTTTTTTTGAGTGTCCGCGATTACCAGCTTCTGTAGCCGTTTCCATGGTTACGGCACACCGCTAGATTTCTACGACCGATGTTAAAAGTCAGTTCTTACTTTACTTAATTGTTTTTACATAGTACAAAAGTTTTGTATGATGGGTAAATTAAGTATGGCATATATTTCGAAAGATTCCTCGTATATTAGTCGTAATAAAAACTCGTATCAAATCAAAATATCCTATCATGTTTTGTCTATTCTAAAATGTTGACCAGATTGCCCGTCAAAATTATATTTATTTGTTTCGAGTGAATATCAATTTTGGCAATTTTAATACTTTTTTCCACACAGGAAACATTAAGTTCTCTTACTTCTTGACTCCATGATGTGCATACCTTACCTTGAGACCAAAAACTTATAATAGAAATTGAACAAGTCTTTTACCTAGTATGTTTATGCGTTTTAAGGAAAAATATAGCAAGGGCAATGAAACTACATGCATGTATAAATTTGTTTAACACAATTTGAAATTAGTAAAATACATGCTTTTGAGTTTATTTAGGATTCAAGCTTTTTAAATCCGCAGATACACCTAATCCAAAAGTTAAATACAGCCAAAGGCATACACTATTTTATGTTTGTCCTGCTGTTTACTCAAATAACTTGTAAGAAAGAAAGTATTGTTGACATTACTTTTATTTTATGGAGTGGTATATTGCTTCTATCAGCTATGTAAAAGGAACACAATTTTCCAGCGGAAAAGTGGTACGTATATGGAACTTATTTAGGGCAAAAAAGTCATAAAGAGCTTACAAACATGCATTAAAAGATTACGTTTGTACTATTATTAAGTCATTTAATGTTATGACTTGCAGCATCAAAAGTGCATATTTCCTTTTTCTGCAAAAGTTAATGTTTAAACAAAGAGTAACAGAAACTGCAAAATTAGTCATTGAATTTAGAATAGAATCGGGCCATCAGCGGATGATGGATTTTCTGGCATCTGACGAAATTGCATTGAAAGTTGAATCACACTATAATATATAGATCATGGGTACCTAATGTACGGGTGAGGTGACTGCAATGTTTTCCAAATACATATATAATGATTTTTGTTTTACACTACATGAGAGTAACAGCTTTCTTATTCTGATATAGTGAGAAAACATCAAATGAATCCAAGGAGAAACCCTTTATGTGGCAAAGGCACTGGTTTGCTTAGGATACAAACTTAGCAAAAACATTAGTTACACTAGAATTATGATTAAATTGCCAGAGTTTCTTTATCCGTCTGCTATCCTTTCAGCTTGTTTACATCTCTCTATTTTGGAAATATTACAATGTAGCATGTCCCGGTAAACATAAAGATATACTGAAGTCAGGTTTTGAGTGGATGCCATGTATTTTCATAAATAATTTATTTTAGGTCGATTGTGAAGCAAGTCCTACAACTGATATTAATCAATCGCCACGAGGGTATGAGAGAAGAGAAGCCAGTTTCCCCATTAATGCTGAGCGTAGGCAAGGGAGCTACTGGTACCATATTTCACGTTTTTGGTATGACGCGACACGACCTCCCGCACTCGAAGCGGACACTCTACCACTACGCTATCGAGGCGATTAAAGTATTTTAGGACATTTGTCATCAAACCTTCAATACTTAAGGACACTTGGTTCTTTCATGTATTTTCAAGCCTTTTTGAAATGTTTTGGCTGTTCTTGTTGATTCTTATGATTCTTGTGACAAGGTTTTTTTTATTTTTACTTCAAATCGTCCCTCGCCCACTCCAAAAATAGGTGAAATCGGAAAAAAAGTTTTATCTTTATTTCGCTCGCTTGCTCCTAAAGGTTTAGAAAAATTCTGATGACATAGAAATTAATTTGGTGTGGTCTTATTCGGTAACGCCATTACTTGGCAAAAAAAGGCGTTACCATTTCATAATTATGTGAATAGTATATGTGAATAGGGGTCTTGTTTAAGTCAAACTTACATTACATATAACAAAAAAAGGCGTTTTCGTAAAGTTCAGACAAGAAACTATTTAAACAAATTGTAAAACCAATAGCTAGTAGCTTCAATTTTAATGCTGCACTAACACTGATTCGTATTTGCACTAAATTGATTACACGCGATTATCAGCACAAGAAGTTTTAAAATTTCTAATCCATTAATGACGGAGATAGTTTCTACTATATGCTGAAGCTATCATTACCAGCACGTATTAGCTTATTTCATTATGTTGACATGAAAACTCATATTTGGGAGATTGGTGTTGGTTATGGGCCTTATGGCCAAAATTAACTTATACTTCTCTTTACCAAGAAACAAGCAATAACTTTAGAAGATTTTAAGAATAACATATTCATTTTATTTCATTTACTGTCAAATTATCGAAATGTACAGGAGACAATGTTAAAACATACGCCAATGAAACCACTGCATATGCAGTTTTGCACCCAACTGGTAAGAAGTGTAAATTAACTGTGTATTTGAAAGACTTCATGTTAAGGTAAAGAAGGTGTAATGAGCGGGAATTTCTCAAACAAGATACATCCTTGATAACATGTTTAAACAATAGCAAAAGCTGATCGTCACCCGATGTACAATTATTAAGAAGGTCAAAGTGCACAGTTTAAAGATTTACGCAAATGGCGTCGAATAAATCACGTTTAAGCCTTGCCCTAAATAGTTATGACATTGCCAATCTTAAGGCGATTAATTTGGTTTCGGGCGTCCATTTAAATAAAAAAGTATCTGTTTTTTCTTTTCTTTTAATATAACAAGCCCTTTGATACCTATACGGTGATGTTATTTTCAAATATATTCTTCGACCATTCGCCGACGGAATGCTTACTTTATGCAAAAATAATGCAAAAATCTTTCTACAAAATTATTGTTTTCTAGCGGAATGATTACGAAGTGTGTAAATACTGTCCGAAAGATTTTTAGAAAACTAAAATTATCAAATAAATTGATTTTACTGTAACATGAGATGAGCGAAAAAATACGGGGATCTCCAACTTCGTTTCCACAGAATTGTCTTAAATTTCCCCTACCCCTACCCCCTTTTTCATGCGACGATTTTGCGCATGGAAATTTCAAAAAGAACAGTTTGTAATTTAGGGGAAAATAAGTTAATCACAAAAGAGTTTATAACAAAACAAATTTCATTTTAAGCGTATTCTAATTTTGTAAGCCATTTCCTATTTCTTTCTAATTTTTATTGTCCCACTTGTATACATGAATGCATGTTACACACAAAACAGCGTAATGAAAAAAATACTTCTTATTAAACATTTTACCGCTCGTTCTCTCATTCATTGAGTTCTTTTTATAATTTTCTGAAAATGTTTTTGAATACAATAAGATTTTAAAAGTCATTGACTACAGAGTTCATTTTAACGTTACGATGCTGTTAAAGAACAGTTAAAACGTCTTTTCCCCGCTTTTTTCAACCAAGTAAACATTGTTTGTAGGATTTAGCTGCAACCTTTATTGAACTGCATGTTGAATCATCAATTGGTTTCAATGCGTTTTAACTGTTTCGTAAATATAATGTAGTTAAATACAATTTTCCCCAGAAATCCGGAGATGTTATCTCGAGCCCGACTGGATACAGCGTTTCATGAAGTGGAAAAGTTGTCAATTTCTTACTGACACTGCCTACTGGTTAGAAACTAAAAAAACCGGCTGTGTAAGTAGAACATCGTGACATAATTGAAGATTGTTGAGAAACGGCGTCAATCCAACACAATTAATGGTTATCAAATGCAAAAGTACAATAACTTACTTATTTCATGCCCGTACACTATTAACGTCACTCTGACATTAATTTCATGTCGTTTTGACTGTGCATATTTCAACCAACTTAATGGTCAGAATTAGTCGGGAATAATTATTGTTTGTTTTGGTGTTTTACGCCCGTTTTCGTCAACAACTTACTTTCTACAAACACTAATCTGTTTTTCCACAGTAACTTGCTACTGTTCCATTGAAAAATATTAGTCACGGATAGAGTGACTGTACCGTAACTGTACCGGACACCAAACCTATGACCGCTCGAATGACGAGCGACCGCTCCAACCAGTGTATCATTCGGCCCGACATGAGGGGATGGGGTAATTTCTTACTAGATGAATTAGACAAGAGCTCTTTCCTAAGGGTCAGTAATATTTAATGTTTTCAGAAAAGGGAACTATTCTAAAATCAGAATTGAATATATTTGTTAACAAGGTTTAAAATGTTCAGTTAAAAGGTTGAAAGTTAACAATGTAGGAATGGCTGTATATGCCAATGTTGCGAGAACTTGTAGCCCGACCTAATTGTCTTTTTTCCCTCTTTTTTCTGTGTTTAAACGATATGCTTGTTTCATATTATCAATGAAACCGAGCCATCAAATATGGTTAAAAAACAAAAGAAGTAAGCAATTAATTTTCAAAACGCGAAAGCTCTTTCTTATCACTACCCACTTCCATTTATTCATATTAAATTGCTTTATTTATTTATTTATTTCAATAGTGCCGTTTTAAAATAGACTCAGAGCGATCATGTTTCGGGGGTCTCGGGCTCTAAACTGTTGCGTTTTATCTTTTATACTTCAGTTCATTTATATCATCTGGTTTTGTTTCAAGCTAAAGTTGAAAATGACAGCGTTTAAGCGGCTATGTCCAGCTATAATACTAACTTTATTCAAATTTGAAAAAAAAATCGCATACTGATAAAACCCGTGGAAGTTTTTATCTAAGATATCAATACGGTCAAATGCTGACAAAATCTTAGCCATATTTTTACTTTAAACACACACACACACACACACTCACATATATATATATATATATATATATATATATATATATATATATATATATATATATATATATATATATACACACACACTCATATATTATATAATATATATATATATATATATATATATATATATATATATATATATATATATATATATATATATATATCCAAAATGTATTGATTGGCAATACGGATATTCAATAGCGGAAAAAAAGATGAATCAAGATGCCTTGAATATATATATACATGGAAAAAGAAGAAAGTGAAGGAGATCCACTAATTCAAGACATAAGTAACAAATGCAAATAACTAGTCAAGGGTAATGTCCCTTTATTTTGACGTCATTTGACGTCGTTCTTATGCAACGTTATTGCCGTTATTTTCACTCCTGAAGATCTGCACAAGCAGTAAAACCGGTTGACTTCTTTTATATTTATTATTGGACAGAATCTGAATAAACCGTATGTAATATTAGTGGATCTCCTTCACTTTCTTCTTTTTCCCTGTATTTATATCCGTATTGTTGAATTACAATACATTTGGGATATATATATAACCCTAAACCAGTCAGTCTTAAAAGTCTTAAACAACTTTGTGAATTAAACCTCTTTGAAAGTGACGAATTTCAACAAGTTAATAAAATGTCTGACATTGATATAACATTAGAAGGTGTTTTGAAAATGCTCAAGGATCTAAATCCCAACAAGGCGCCTGGTACGGATCAGCTGTCGCCAAGATTACTTAAAGAACTTTCTCCCGAAACAGCTCCTTTTCTCACTAAAGTCTTCCAAAACTCACTGAGAACTGGTATAGTTCCAGAGGACTGGAAAACTGCCTTTGTTGCACCTGTGTACAAAAAGGGTCCTAAATATAACGCCAGCAACTATCGACCAATTTCTTTGACTTGCATAGCTTCAAAACTAATGGAGCATATCATGGTCTCAAACAACAGGCGCCATCTCGACAACAACAATCTTCTCACACCTTTCTAACATGGCTTCCGTTCTAAACATAGCTGTGAGACTCAACTTTTATCCTTCACACAGGAAAGTTTTGACAATCTCCAATCTGGAAATCAAACAGATCTCATTGCAATGGATTTCTCGAAAGCTTTCGACAAAGTCGATCATCAACTCTTTCTCTATAAACTTATGAAACTTGGTGTCAACAAAACATCTTTATCCTGGATTCAGTCTTTCCTTAGTAATCGTTCTCAATCTGTAGTAGTTGAAGGCTCACACTCTGATTCTTTACCAGTTCTTTCAGGGGTTCCCCAAGGTTCAGTGTTGGGTCCTTGCCTCTTTCTTTGTTTCATCAATGACCTTCCTGACTCTGTTAAAAGTAGAATACGCTTATTTGCTGATGACACCATTATATACCTCACTATCGACTCATTAGTAGACTCCTACAAACTTCAAGATGATTTGACAAAATCGTAAATGGTCTATGGAATTTAATCCTGATAAATACGAAATTATAAGAATCTCTAAAAAAAATAAAAAAATATCATCTTTCCATATAAATTACATAATCAAGAACTAAAAACCACAGACAATGCTAAATATCTTGGGATTACTATTAGCGATGAATTTAGTTGGAATAAACATATTGAATTTACATCTTCAAAAGCTAGTAACACCCTCAGATTTATAAAAAGAAATGTACAATGTAATAACCGTAATATCAAAGAAACTGCCTACAAAACATACGTTTGCCCACAACTAGAATACTGTAACACCATATGGCATCCATGGCAGAACAACTTAACATATGAGATAGAAAAGGTACAAAGAGCTGCAGCCAGATATGTTATGAATGACTACTCATACCAAAGCAGCGTAACATAAATGCTTGAAACTCTCAATTGGCAGACATTAGAACAAAGAAGAATACATGCATCTTTAATTATGTTGTATAAAATATCACACAACCTCGTCTCTGTAGATCATAACCACCTGACAACCTCTAGAAATTTAAACTTTATCATTCCAACTTCAAGAACACAATATCATATGAACTCCCTCCCCCGCACAATCAGATACTGGAACGCTTTACCTTATAACATCAAGGATAGTGTGAACCTTCAGTGCTTCACATTTGACCTAGATTCGTATACGTACTAATGTCATCATCCTGTTTTTACTTTTAACAAGCTGTATATATTACTGCTCTTACTCTTTTAACAACATGAATATCATGCATCATGCAAAATAGCAACATGCTTTTAACAACTGCCCCGACCTCCCGGTTATGATCAGAGATTGATTGTTGGGAGTATCTCCGTAAATGTAGATGTATATATATTTCTTTGCTTCTTGATGGAAAAGAAGATATCAGAAAATGAAAATAGATATTTATTTGTTTGAATATTGCGAAGTTGTTTACCGTGCACGTTTAGAACACAAAGACCACAAAGACGTGGCGTTCTCAAGCGTAATGTTTGACGTTACGCTAGATGGCGCGGAATTACGTCTTCGTGACCTTAAAGTTTATCGATAATATTTCATGTTCCACATAATACATTTATTATTATAGCGAATGAGCAGTAAATTGTTTTGAATTCTTAAAAGTTACTTGCAAACGAAAAGTAGTAAATGATAGCTTCCATACATAATCAATTACTATTTTGAACGTATTTTGTAGCACTTGCAACAGATAATAAATCATGGACGATGGCAGCACCGGAACACCAATTCCCTTCAAAGTGACAGATGACATCAATACAAAACCTTTTATGCTTATATATCATACATTTGAGGATTTCATGAAACAATGTAAGTAAATATTACATGTACTACAAATTTATGTGTGACTTCTCATTAGCGCCAGACGTCTTGAACTAGCTTAATGTTCATGCCACAATGCATTAAACACTGCTGGTTTAATAGTAAATATATTTCTAAAAAGCCGTATGAAGTTAAGCAAGCAAAATAAGTATACAAGCTTTCATTTGATTTCTTGTTGTTGAGAGTAGCAGATACATCTTAAGATACAGCATCATTGTAATATCAAAGTTCGAACGGATTATATCAATGCAACTTTGGATATATTCAATTGATAAAATGCGTTTTGTTTAATGATATTGACAGGCAGAGAAAGATTTGTTATATCCACTGAAGAAGAGATTACACTAGAATCAGCTGATGACGAGTGTCTAGTTGACAAAGATTCAATCCCGTATTTAGATCGGAAGTCTTTACTGATTTTGCATACCACAAAGAAATCAAAGACAAATGCAGGTAAAGTTATGTAACAAGAAAGGAGCTTATATCAATGCATTTGTGAAGTCCCCTTAAATGAATCCTAATAGATAGACCATTGAGAAAAATATACATAGCATAAATATACATAGCATATTTTTAAAGGAACTACATTTTGCAGCACAATAATAGAACTGTTATAATTTAAAATAATTAAATAAAATGAAAAAGCAACGTCATGCATCCTAAATGTTCTAAAGTTTTTGATGAACACATACTTCACATATTCTGCCTTAATGTTGCAACTGATGTGAAATAAGGCTGTTAGAACAAAGACTGTTTGCAATGTCTTAGCTTGGTATTTTTACAAGTATTGAGTATGAAATTATTCCTATTCTAATGAGAAATACACAAAAACGGCCCTATTGAATTTGATCAGTTGTGGATATTTTTAAGTTTTATTTAGAATTCAGCGACTAGCAATTAGAAATATTCGGACTAGTTTTAATAACTTTTTTCCCCTTTTTTTGTGACTATCAATTAATGAAAGATATATGATTAATGCAACGTTTAAGGGTTTTATGTTTGAAACAAATGCATTTTCGTTTTGATTTTGAAGGTTATATTTAGACGTATGCTTACCATCAAATTATTTGACGTTGGATTTTAAATAACACTGACACAATTATAGGTCATATGGCAATTTTCCACCTTTTTGTGGTGGAGGAAGTCCGCAGGTGCTCATTCGAGCACTGTGTAATCACGGAAGGGCACCTGAGTAGAACTGCCGACCCCTCTTAGTGAGTGAGTGAGTGAGTGAGTTGGTTTTTACGGCGAATCGACTCAAAATCGTCATATATCCCCGAGAAGAAGCCATATTGCGAATGCCAACTGTAAATCATAAACATTTATGTAAAAATGTAAAGCGTAACATAAAAACATCCATGTAAAAGTGTAAAGCACACAGCATAATGTAAAGCATATCTAAAATCATCCAGGTAAAAATGTAATGCATATCTAAAATCAGTTATGTAAAATGTATATACGTATGTGTTAAAATATCAGCTGAAAACATAATAATATTGCAAAAGATGTTAATAAAAATATGAAATGTTAGATTTTTTGATAAATTCCTATCTGCCTTATAAACGATAAAATATTTCCGACTCATATGTTTCAAAATAACTCTTTCAAGGATTGAACGGTATAATTTGTACTGCGTTGTGTAGCAAAGTCCACACAGTCGATTAAAATATGTTTAATAGTTAGCGATGTTAGACATGGTACACAATCGGGTTGATCTTCTTTATTCAAAAGATAAGAATGAGTCAAACGGGTATGACCTAATCGACAGCTAGAAAGAACAACTTCCTCCTTGCGAACAGATCTGTTCCCTTGGTGCCATTCCCCTAGAGTAGGTTTGATATCATGAAGTTTATTGAATGAAGCATTGTTCAATTACGATTGCCATTTAGATAAAATCTATTTGTTTATATTAGGCCTAAAATCGGTATGTGGTAATTTCAAATTAGATTGTGATAATGAAAGGGATTTCTTTGTTGCATTTTCAGCATCCTCGTTTCTTTCTTAAGTTAGCTGGATGGCTTCCTAACATTAAGAATTCTACGTCAAAATATGGGACGAACTCACATCGTTGAGAGGCAAATAATTCAAAGTAAACTATCGTAATCACACGGCCACATAGACCCTTAAACTTATTTTCAAAGTGGACATTCATTATGGTAGTAAAGAGTCATAGGTATAATGCTTAAGTTATATAAACGATGCTGTATTTGAGGGCTGCGTAATTTTATTCATGCCATAGCAGGGTCACAGAAATGAAAGACGACTACACACAGACTATTTAGGAATAGTCTTTACTTCTGTATATTACGATTGCATCGTCTTCAAATATAACAGGTTAGTTTGCATTATTTAACAAATACATTTTATCGATTATTAATTTTTCAGGCTACAAAGCAGACTGGATCGAAAACACTGGTGAATCACACACGTTAAGAAAAAGTGACTTGTCTTGCAGCAGAACAATTCCTTCGTCGGAGGATTTAGACGACATAACAAATAAGGTAAAACATAATCAAAGGACATATCTAGGTCATACACGTTCGAGATCCCATGGGTAAATTAAAGTAAAACAAAAACAGAAGCCAATTTCAGGTCAGGACATAAGCCACAGATTCGTTTAATCTACCGTGAATTCTACCATGAACAATTATTATATTAATTAAAGTGAGACTCTCAAACTTAAACCGACATATACATAACTATAATTTGATTTCAGTGTATGTTAAAAGATACAATACACTTGCTGTGTAAAATGAAACATTTTCCTTCTAATAAGACAAAACGCAAACAAGAATTCTAACACAATCCGATTCTTTTTTCTGTTAAACAAAGAAGGCAGAAAACAGTGAATTATAATACAACAAATCACTGTTCTGACGTCACAATTATTACGTCATGGCGTCAAACGGCATAGCGGCGCGCTGGAAAAGAAGCCGATTGAAAACAGGCAAGTATTTAATGAATGTCAGTAAGGATGAAATTAAAAACCTTGGTAACGTGTTAAATCGAAATAATATATCTCATTTAGTAATTTGCTCTTAAATAAATCATTGTTTGTCGTTCAGCTGCATATTATTATATTACCCGGGCTGCGCCCTCGTGATATAATTCATTCGCATCTAAACTCAAAACAATGATTTATTCAACGACAAGTCACTGGATGAGATATATTATTTCTTAAATAAATTGCGTTTCGTTCAAGAAAAATCACCTTAGTAGTAAATGGTAACGATCAGGCATTCTGGTCATGTTACTGATGATTAACCGGTTTCCGTAAACCTTTAAAACTTTAGCATATTGAGGCAAATCACAATCCAGGACGGTGACATATTTTTATGATCAGACAATAAGAAGGGACTTTATTTGGAAAAGAAATTGAGTTAAGATCCATTGTGTTTGTGAGCCCTGTACTTCTTGACGTTCTAGTAGTTGTTAATAGATTTGTCTCTCATGGTAGAGTTGAACTTGATAAGATTTGCTTGGTCCCGATGTTGTTATATTTTCTGGTCCTTTGGAATTATGGGGTACTACATTCATTTTTATAACAAAAGAATTCCGCTTAAGCCAGTACTAAGGCGCATTACTTGATTCGAACAGTCAGTCAACCCGAGTCTGCTTTTATGATGCTTGGTTGCGTTCTATGTTTCAAACGGAACTTTTCAGATTTTATTTACTATCACAATAGTAAAAACATCTCCAAGTATTTGCCTCGGTGTTGTTATTTTTACGGGTCCTTTAGGACCATGGAGTACATTTTACATTTTTTACAATAGTAGAGAATTCCGCTTTAGCCGGTGCAAGGGGATGGGGGCGTAAGGTGCGTTGCATACTTCATTTATTCTCATGATCAGACTCAATCAAACGGAGACTGCTATTATGTTGCTTGGTTGCGTTCTATGCTTCCAAAGGATCTTTTCACATATTTCATTGTATTTGCCGCCTTCTTCTCTTTGTGTTTGAAGTACGCCTTATGCATATGATGGTATGGTTGCATCTGTGGTTCTTGCTGCTACTTTTAATTTTGTAGTGTTTAAAGCGACTAAACCACACATGTTGATTTGAATTTTTTTTTTTAAATAAATATCACCGATAGGCAAAATGCAACCACGGATTTTGAAACTTAATGGTTGATAAGTTTCTGAATTAAAGCCCTATTTTTAGACTCAAATAAATAAAGAAATGTCGAATGATAAAGACTGGAATTTAATGTCAGCAAACGTGTCACTAAAGCATGTAAAGATGATAAACCAATACAATGTAATAGGTACGGGAAAACAAATTATCTAATAAATTAATTGAATACTGATATACCCGCATACACATATACCATCATATAAGTTCATGCCAATGCTAATAACTATCTGCTCTGAACAAATTCTTACATTCGCAATATGCTGAAACATCATATTTATAAGGTGATTAATATCAAACTGCACCCATTTATCATTATGAATCAATAAATTCCTTTATATAACAACTGTGCACAACGTCACTTAAAAGTCAAATTATGCCTCTTTCCAGTGTCAAAATCACTTCATTCTCAAACACGAAGGCATACCAGTTCAACCTCGCATAGACACACATGTACTTAAAATAATCTTTGTATGTGTGTTAATGAAATATTTATGAGCGTCTCTTTCTGAACTGTCAAATGCACTCTATTTTCAAGTAACACTAATAATATGCAAACACTGGAACATTTAACCAGTCACATACTGAGATACAAGTGCATGTGAGATATCTTAGAGTGTCTATTTTCAACCGACCAACGCACTCAATATCTCAATATCACTTCCATATGAAAACATTCAATATGTAAAAATTAAAGTTTGTTTCAATACTAACATGCATGTACGTAGGAATACAAGCAAACTAGTATAGAAAACATAAATAATATATATTGCATAAATACAAAGCTCACGCATAAATAATGTGGTTTTACTTAAACTATAGACTATTAAAGCTATAATGCAACACAAATACATGTACTAATAAAACACAGGTGGAAACAAACATGATGAAGCACATCTGTCTTTAGTCTAGACAAAATAAATATTATAAAAATATAAAAAGGGCCTTGGAAATGGGTGGGCGGGTATTTAAAAAGTCAGTGTGACACGCTGAGCAACTAAGAACTAAGTGACGCTACAATTCGCGATTCTTAATTTAAAGGTGGGAGATATACCCAATCAAAAAAACAAATAACAAACCAAAACGTGCACCAATGAAATTTCAGGTGATAAAAATTGTTTACCGGCTTGAACATTGATATGAACAGCAAACCTGGCTAAAGTCAGGAGTGCTTGAATTAGATATTTTAATCGAATTAAAATAAACCGTTTCCAGAATTACGGGAACATTCGAGGTTTCGAAGTTTTCTCTTGAAACTTTATAAACCGTTATAACGCTTTATAAATGTAAACATTGATAAACATAGAACGAAATGCGACAGTATTTTAAGACATGATCATCAAATGGGTAGCGAATCAAAACTGCGCATGGCAAAATATGGAGTAATGCTTTATAATGTATGGTGGAATGGGGCAAAATGTAATATAGCTTAGAAACTGATGTTCATTAAGGAAGAAAAAAGATTATAAAGCACTAAATGATGCATTCATAACCTAAATATCAGGCATCTGACTGCCCTCGTTGTATAAACCCTTTTTAAATCAATTTCTTTCTTTTATGCATCAATTAATTGGCATCAATTCGATAAAAGGAACGTCAATATTTTTCTTGTATTTCGACATCTGTTTTTCTTACATTCTTTACCCTTTATTTTTCAGTAATAATTATATCACGAAAGAGTACAAAGTCATTCGAGATCAATCAAAAATAAAAATCAATTCTATTATAAGTATTGAGTCAAATGCCATTTACTATTTTTTTTTCAAATGATACCGCGGTTCCAACTTTTATTAACACAATCTTTATTACATTTGATCAAATCAAAATTATATCGCAATCCATAATTGCTTATTAATCAAGTTAGGGGCCTATAACATACTACTACCGTGTATATTACACGTGTCTTCTTTAGATAGCTAATATGTAATGTCATATGTGTCACCTCTAATCGTAAAATTATGCCAATTCGCTTATCGGGAATTAGCGGGAGGAGTGACGGAGTTCAGCACCTTGATAACACTACCGTCTATCTGATAACTGATTCTCAGCAAAAGATCAATATAAAAGCTTTTATTGTCCAGACCATAGCATATCCCATTACTTATCACCTGAAAGATTCCACGGTTAATTTACTATACTCACGTGGTCAGAAGTTAGCCCATCCAGTGAACAGTGACATTTGTTTTAACTTATCCCTACTCATCGGCGCTGATTTCTACTGTGTTATTGTTGAAGATGAGGTACGATGAGGAGGTGGCCCCACGGTAGTGAAGTCCAAGATTGGCTACCTATTATCCGGACGCATACCTGATTCGACCTTCAGAGATTCTACCCAGCATGCACTGAACGTCATCACTTCCTGTGAAGATGAAGTCTATAGCCTAGAGAAATTCTGGAAGCTAGAGAGCATGGGGATCACCGATAGCACCAACGACGAGAAGATCGAGAAGATCACTGACTACCTAGAGAATTACCAGCAGAATGCTATTCAGTATAGAAATGGAAGATACACTGCCCAGTTAACATGGAAGCAAGACCATCCTCCACTTCCAACAAACTACCAGATTATCAAACGCAGAACCGAAAACACTGTCAGGCGACTAAATGCAGAGCCAGAGATACTGCATAAGCATGGCGAGATCATCGCATAGCAGCAAAGAAGAGGCTTTATAGAGAAAGTCGAAGAAGATTCCCAGACAGCAAGAGTTCACTACATACCCATCACCCAGTGAAAAAGGATTACTCTACCACCCAATCAGAATTGTGTATGATTGCAGCTTCGGCAAATCCTGTGATGACCCGTCCCTGAATGATTGTCTAGAATCAACCCCGCCCATCCTGAACGATTTGACATCCCTACTTACCCGATTCCGGCACAGCAGATACGCAGTTATCACAGACTTTGAAAAGGCATTTCTTCACGTGGGCCTGCACGGGAGTGACAGAGATGTGACGAGATTCCTATGGCTACAGCTCCAACTCCAACGACCCCTGCAGTCCCTTGACTACATACCGCTTCAAAGTTGTGCTATTCGGCGTTATATGTTCACAATCGTGCTGAATACGATCCTCCTCAAGCATCTACGTTTGAACATGAGCCTCAAAGCAGCTACCGTTATAGAGAGAGATCTCTACGTAGACATGAGTTTTTCAAGGTCCTATGCTTACGTTGGAAT